>NW_027100729.1:193986-266420 GCF_040412425.1 Macrobrachium rosenbergii
ATGAATGACACTAAAGATAATGAGTGTTATGTCATTGTAAAGATAATGAGTGTGGTGTCATTATGAAGATAATGTCATTGTAAAGGTAATGAATGTGATGTCATTATAATGAGTGGTTTGATGTATGTTTATCTATAATGAGTTATAATTTGTGATTGTTCAATAGTGAGTTATAATGATATAAGGTACAGTTATTCATTATAATGTGTGTTATAATTTATGGTTGTTGATTGTGAGTTATAATATATGGTTCTTAATTATAATGAGCATTATAATGTACAGTTGCTAAATACAATGAGTTATATACGAGTATGTTTGCTTATTATAGTGAGTGGTACAAGGTGCAGTTTTTCATTATAATGAGTGATATAATATATGGCTCATTATAATGAATGATATAATGTATGGTTGTAAATTGAAATAACTGTTATAATGAATGGTTTTTCATTATAATAGGTATTATAATTTAGGCTTGTTACTTAAAAGTGTTATGATGTAGTTGTTAATTTTGTGTGTTATAATGTATGGTTGTTTAGTATCGTGTAGTATAATGTACTTTTGTTATGATGATCTGTTATAATTCACAGTTGATAATGATAACGAGTATTATAAGGTACAGTTATTTATAATGAATGTTACATGGTAAAGGAGTTCATTATAATGAGTGTGATGAGTACGACTGTTAACTATAATGAGTTATAATGTATGGCTGTTAATTCTAATCCCAAAGGTGATTTAATTTTATTCCAAAGGGATTTAATATCATTCGAAGGGGATTTCAAAGGGGATTTAATCGGGCAATCAAAAAAAGGAATTCATTTATATATATATATATATATATATATATATATATATATATATATATATATATATATATATATATATATATATATATAAACCATAAATCAATAATAAATCCTGGAATTGACTCTACCTGGAATCAGTAGGGGTGTGTGTGTGTGTGTGTGTGTGTGTGAGTGTCCTAGCAGCCTCACTCTCTGTGCAGATTCCCAAAGGAAGAAATTCATCTGGAAATAACAGAAAATGTTGATAAAAGATAATCAAACATTTTCATAATATTTTATCAGATCAAATTTAAGTACAACTCACAGCTGTTCATTACAACACTCATTATAACTTATAACCATTCATTATAAGACATGATGAATAAATGTACATTATAATAAAAACATACATTATAACACTCGTTATAGTGAACAACTGAAGGAATATAAAAATCAGAGAGGGAGAGAGAGAGAGAGAGACCTAGTTTCCATAGTATGAGTAGAGACACCTGGGAAATAATAATAATAATAATAATAATAATAATAATAATAATAATAATAATCATATTTTCTTATTTTTGCTGGACACTGATAAGAGAATCTCATTTGCTTTTTCACCAATCTCCTCTTTAATGAGGCTGAGACTCTGTCTCTCTGACTTGAGAGAGAGAGAGAGAGAGAGAGAGAGAGAGAGAGAGAGAGAGAGAGAGAGAGAACCATCCCAGTGACCTCACATTCCAAGTGTCATGTTTTGAAGTCTGCTCATAATTGAACCTTCGTTTGTGTCGTTTGTTGTTTGTGTCTGTTGTTGTTTGTGGCGTCTGTCAGAGCAACGACAACCTCAGAGCCTCAGCCCTCTCCCACAAACAACAGCGGAAGGAGAAGAGAGAGAGAGGACAACAAACAAAGAATCTTTTGTGACACAAACAAGAGACTCTCAATCATTTCTTTGTCCAATTTCTTCCCGGGAAGTTTTTCCTTTTTTAATCTTTTTGTTTGTTTTCTCACAGGGATACCTTTTGGGGGTGGCCAGGGTTGCTCTCTCTCTCTCTCTCTCTCTCTCTCTCTCCTCTCTCTCTCTCTCTCTCTCTCTCTCTCTCTCTCTCTCAGAGGCCAAAGAAGAAGGAGAAGAAGAAGAAGAGAGAGAGAGAGAAGGGGATTCCGCGAAGACACAAGAAGGAATCCAAACAGACTTTGCAGGGAAGTCCTCCTGAGTCTCTTCCTGAGCCGCCGCCGCTGCCGCCTCCTCCTCTGAGGAAATCCGCATGAGGACGGCATAATCCTCCTCCTTCAGGGTCCTTAGTGGTCCTTCCTTGTCCCTGCTGTTTTTAAGCTCTCTCTCTCTCTCTCTCTCTCTCTCTCTCTCTCTCTCTCTCTCTCTCTCTCTCTCTCTCTCTCTCTCTCCTGAGAGCTAAGGGGAATTAATTGAAATTGAAAAGAACGAAGCAGAATTTCACCTGAAATCAAGAAGAAGACTGAAATGTGGAATCAGCTGAATTCTTGAGAATTTTACTGAATCCAAAACAGTTCAGTTGAATTCTCCTCTGGAATTCAAGTGGATTCTAATCTTGAAATAAACTGAATTCAATTTCGTTGAATTTGCTAACGTTTAAATTCAATTCAAAAATTAAATTCGGCTAAATTCATTTTTTTTTCAATTCAGCCTAAATTCCAGTCCCCCAATTTATGCAGAGGACCTAATGGTTCCTCTCTCTCTCTCTCTCTCCCCTTTAGTTCATATACAGTGACAGTCAGTGACTAAGACCATTCAGCCATCGACCAAGGCTTGGTGTTTGTGCATGCAACAAACAGAACAACAACAAGAGGAGGAGTCACTATTCTATATATATATATATATATATATATATATATATATATATATATATATATATATATATATATATATATATACATATATATATATAACCATAAATCAATAATAAATCCTGGAATTGACTCTACCTGAATCAGTACACTGCAGCCTCACTCTCTGTGCAGATTCACCAAAGGAAGAAATTCATCTGGAAATAACAGAAAATGTTGATAAAAGATAATCAAACATTTTCATAATATTTTATCAGATCAAATTCAAGTACAACTCACAGCTGTTCATTACAACACTCTTTATAACTTATAACCATTCATTATAAGACATGATGAATAAATGTACATTACAATAAAAACATACATTATAACACTCATTATAGTGAACAACTGAAGGAATATAAAAATCAGAGAAAGGAGAGAGAGAGAGACCTAGTTTCCATAGTATGAGTAGAGACACCTGGGAAATAATAATAATAATAATAATAATATTTTGTGCTTGAGCCGAAGCAGAACATATAAGAGGAGGCAGGGGAACCAAAGCTTTGGATCAAAAGGAATTTGGGAAGAAACTTTTGCTGGACACTGATAAGAGAATCTCATTTGCTTTCACCAATCTCCTCTTTAATGAGGTTGAGACTCTGTCTCTCTGACTTGAGAGAGAGAGAGAGAGAGACCATCCCAGTGACCTCACATTCCAAGTGTCATGTTTTGAAGTCTGCTCATAATTGAACCTTCGTTTGTGTCGTTTGTTGTTTGTGTCTGTTGTTGTTTGTGGCGTCTGTCAGAGCAACGACAACCTCAGAGCCTCAGCCTCTCTCCCACAAACAACAGCGGAAGGAGAAGAGAGAGAGAGGACAACAAACAAAGAATCTTTTGTGACACAAACAAGAGACTCTCAATCATTTCTTTGTCCAATTTCTTCCCGGGAAGTTTTTCCTTTTTAATCTTTTTGTTTGTTTTCTCACAGGGATACCTTTTGGGGGTGGCCCAGGGGTTCTCTCTCTCTCTCTCTCTCTCTCTCTCTCTCTCTCTCTCTCTCTCTCTCTCTCTCTCAGAGGCCAAAAGAAGAAGGAGAAGAAGAAGCGAAGAGAGAGAGAGAGAAGGGGATTCCGCGAAGACACAAGAAGGAATCCAAACAGACTTTGCAGGGAAGTCCTCCTGAGTCTCTTCCTGAGCCGCCGCCGCTGCCGCCTCCTCCTCTGAGGAAATCCGCATGAGGACAGCATAATCCTCCTCCTTCAGGGTCCTTAGTGGTCCTTCCTTGTCCCTGCTGTTTTTAAGCTCTCTCTCTCTCTCTCTCTCTCTCTCTCTCTCTCTCTCTCTCTCTCTCTCTCTCTCTCTCTCTCTCTCTCTCTCTCCCTGAGAGCTAAGGTACAGGAATTAATTGAAATTGAAAAAGAACGAAGCAGAATTTCACCTGAAATCAAGAAGAAGACTGAAATGTGGAATCAGCTGAATTCTTGAGAATTTTACTGAATCCAAAACAGTTCAGTTGAATTCTCCTCTGAATTCAAGTGATTCTAATCTTGAAATAAACTGAATTCAATTTCGTTGAATTTGCTAACGTTTAAATTCAATTCAAAAATTAAATTCGGCTAAATTCATTTTTTTTTCAATTCAGCCTAAATTCCAGTCCCCCAATTTATGCAGAGGACCTAATGGTTCCTCTCTCTCTCTCTCTCTCCCCTTTAGTTCATATACAGTGACAGTCAGTGACTAAGACCATTCAGCCATCGACCAAGGCTTGGTGTTTTGCATGCAACAAACAGAACAACAACAAGAGAGAGGAGTCACTATTCTATATATATATATATATATATATATATATATATATATATATATATATATATACATATATATATATAACCATAAATCAATAATAAATCCTGGAATTGACTCTACCTGGAATCAGTAGGGGTGTGTGTGTGTGTGAGTGTCTCGCAGCCTCACTCTCTGTGCAGATTCACCAAAGGAAGAAATTCATCTGGAAATAACAGAAAATGTTGATAAAAGATAATCAAACATTTTCATAATATTTTATCAGATCAAATTCAAGTACAACTCACAGCTGTTCATTACAACACTCTTTATAACTTATAACCATTCATTATAAGACATGATGAATAAATGTACATTACAATAAAAACATACATTATAACACTCATTATAGTGAACAACTGAAGGAATATAAAAATCAGAGAAAGGGAGAGAGAGAGAGACCTAGTTTCCATAGTATGAGTAGAGACACCTGGGAAATAATAATAATAATAATAATAATATTTTGTGCTTGAGCCGAAGCAGAACATATAAGAGGAGGCAGGGGAACCAAAGCTTTGGATCAAAAGGAATTTGGGGAAGAAACTTTTGCTGGACACTGATAAGAGAATCTCATTTGCTTTCACCAATCTCCTCTTTAATGAGGCTGAGACTCTGTCTCTCTGACTTGAGAGAGAGAGAGAGAGAGAGAGAACCATCCCAGTGACCTCACATTCCAAGTGTCATGTTTTGAAGTCTGCTCATAATTGAACCTTCGTTTGTGTCGTTTGTTGTTTGTGTCTGTTGTTGTTTGTGGCGTCTGTCAGAGCAACGACAACCTCAGAGCCTCAGCCTCTCTCCCACAAACAACAGCGGAAGGAGAAGAGAGAGAGAGGACAACAAACAAAGAATCTTTTGTGACACAAACAAGAGACTCTCAATCATTTCTTTGTCAATTTCTTCCCAGGAAGTTTTTCCTTTTTTAATCTTTTTTTGTTTGTTTTCTCACAGGATACCTTTTGGGGGTGGCCCAGGGTTGCTTTCTCTCTCTCTCTCTCTCTCTCTCTCTCTCTCTCTCTCTCTCTCTCTCTCTCTCTCTCTCTCTCTCTCTCAGAGGCCAAAAAGAAGAAGGAGAAGAAGAAGAAGAGAGAGAGAGAGAGGGGATCCCTGAAGACACAAGAAGGAATCCAAACAGACTTTGCAGGAAGTCCTCCTTTCTCTTCCTGAGCCACTCAGCTGCCGCCTCCTCCTCTGAGGAAATCCGCATGAGGACGGCATAATCCTCCTCCTTCAGGGGTCCTTAGTGGTCCTTCCTGTCCCTGCTGTTTTTAAGCTCTCTCTCTTTTCTCTCTCTCTCTCTCTCTCTCTCTCTCTCTCTCTCTCTCTCTCTCTCTCTCTTCTCCCTGAGAGCTAAGGTACAGGAATTAATTGAAATTGAAAAGAACGAAGCAGAATTTCACCTGAAATCAAGAAGAAGACTGAAATGTGGAATCAGCTGAATTCTTGAGAATTTTACTGAATCCAAAACAGTTCAGTTGAATTCTCCTCTGGAATTCAAGTGGATTCTAATCTTGAAATAAACTGAATTCAATTTCGTTGAATTTGCTAACGTTTAAATTCAATTCAAAAATTAAATTCGGCTAAATTCATTTTTTTTCAATTCAGCCTAAATTCCAGTCCCCAATTTATGCAGAGGACCTAATGGTTCTCTCTCTCTCTCTCCCCCTTTAGTTCATATACAGTGACAGTCAGTGACTAAGACCATTCAGCCATCGTCAAGGCTTGGTGTTTGTGCATGCAACAAACAGAACAACAACAAGAGGAGGAGTCACTATTCTATATATATATATATATATATATATATATATATATATATATATATATATATATATATATATACATATATATATATAACCATAAATCAATAATAAATCCTGGAATTGACTCTACCTGGAATCAGTAGGGTGTGTGTGTGTGTGTGAGTGTCCTCGCAGCCTCACTCTCTGTGCAGATTCACCAAAGGAAGAAATTCATCTGGAAATAACAGAAAATGTTGATAAAAGATAATCAAACATTTTCATAATATTTTATCAGATCAAATTCAAGTACAACTCACAGCTGTTCATTACAACACTCTTTATAACTTATAACCATTCATTATAAGACATGATGAATAAATGTACATTACAATAAAAACATACATTATAACACTCATTATAGTGAACAACTGAAGGAATATAAAAATCAGAGAAAAGAGAGAGAGAGACCTAGTTTCCATAGTATGAGTAGAGACATCTGGGAAATAATAATAATAATAATAATAATATTTTGTGCTTGAAGCAGAACATATAAGAGGAGGCAGGGGAACCAAAGCTTTGGATCAAAAGGAATTTGGGAAGAAACTTTTGCTGGACACTGATAAGAGAATCTCATTTGCTTTCACCAATCTCCTCTTTAATGAGGCTGAGACTCTGTCTCTCTGACTTGAGAGAGAGAGAGAGAGAGAGAGAACCATCCCAGTGACCTCACATTCCAAGTGTCATGTTTTGAAGTCTGCTCATAATTGAACCTTCGTTTGTGTCGTTTGTTGTTTGTGTCTGTTGTTGTTTGTGGCGTCTGTCAGAGCAACGACAACCTCAGAGCCTCAGCCTCTCTCCCACAAACAACAGCGGAAGGAGAAGAGAGAGAGAGGACAACAAACAAAGAATCTTTTGTGACACAAACAAGAGACTCTCAATCATTTCTTTGTCCAATTTCTTCCCTGGAAGTTTTTCCTTTTTAATCTTTTGTTTGTTTTCTCACAGGGATACCTTTTGGGGGGTGGCCCGGGGTTGCTTCTCTCTCTCTCTCTCTCTCTCTCTCTCTCTCTCTCTCTCTCTCTCTCTCTCTCTCTCTCTCTCTCTCTCTCTCTCAGAGGCCAAAAGAAGAAGGAGAAGAAGAAGCGAAGAGAGAGAGAGAGAAGGGGATTCCGCGAAGACACAAGAAGGAATCCAAACAGACTTTGCAGGGAAGTCCTCCTGAGTCTCTTCCTGAGCCGCCGCCGCTGCCGCCTCCTCCTCTGAGGAAATCCGCATGAGGACGGCATAATCCTCCTCCTTCAGGGGTCCTTAGTGGTCCTTCCTTGTCCCTGCTGTTTTTAAGCTCTCTCTCTCTCTCTCTCTCTCTCTCTCTCTCTCTCTCTCTCTCTCTCTCTCTCTCTCTCTCTCTCTCTCCCTGAGAGCTAAGGTACAGGAATTAATTGAAATTGAAAAGAACGAAGCAGAATTTCACCTGAAATCAAGAAGAAGACTGAAATGTGGAATCAGCTGAATTCTTGAGAATTTTACTGAATCCAAAACAGTTCAGTTGAATTCTCCTCTGGAATTCAAGTGATTCTAATCTTGAAATAAACTGAATTCAATTTCGTTGAATTTGCTAACGTTTAAATTCAATTCAAAAATTAAATTCGGCTAAATTCATTTTTTTCAATTCAGCCTAAATTCCAGTCCCCAATTTATGCAGAGGACCTAATGGTTCTCTCTCTCTCTCTCTCCCTTTAGTTCATATACAGTGACAGTCAGTGACTAAGACCATTCAGCCATCGACCAAGGCTTGGTGTTTGTGCATGCAACAAACAGAACAACAACAAGAGGAGGAGTCACTATTCTATATATATATATATATATATATATATATATATATATATATATATATATATATATATACATATATATATATAACCATAAATCAATAATAAATCCTGGAATTGACTCTACCTGGAATCAGTAGGGGTGTGTGTGTGTGTGTGAGTGTCCTCGCAGCCTCACTCTCTGTGCAGATTCACCAAAGGAAGAAATTCATCTGGAAATAACAGAAAATGTTGATAAAAGATAATCAAACATTTTCATAATATTTTATCAGATCAAATTCAAGTACAACTCACAGCTGTTCATTACAACACTCTTTATAACTTATAACCATTCATTATAAGACATGATGAATAAATGTACATTACAATAAAAACATACATTATAACACTCATTATAGTGAACAACTGAAGGAATATAAAAATCAGAGAAAGGAGAGAGAGAGAGACCTAGTTTCCATAGTATGAGTAGAGACACCTGGGAAATAATAATAATAATAATAATAATATTTTGTGCTTGAGCCGAAGCAGAACATATAAGAGGAGGCAGGGGAACCAAAGCTTTGGATCAAAAGGAATTTGGGGAAGAAACTTTTGCTGGACACTGATAAGAGAATCTCATTTGCTTTCACCAATCTCCTCTTTAATGAGGCTGAGACTCTGTCTCTCTGACTTGAGAGAGAGAGAGAGAGAGAGAGAGAACCATCCCAGTGACCTCACATTCCAAGTGTCATGTTTTGAAGTCTGCTCATAATTGAACCTTCGTTTGTGTCGTTTGTTGTTTGTGTCTGTTGTTGTTTGTGGCGTCTGTCAGAGCAACGACAACCTCAGAGCCTCAGCCTCTCTCCCACAAACAACAGCGGAAGGAGAAGAGAGAGAGAGGACAACAAACAAAGAATCTTTTGTGACACAAACAAGAGACTCTCAATCATTTCTTTGTCCAATTTCTTCCCGGGAAGTTTTTCCTTTTTTAATCTTTTTGTTTGTTTTCTCACAGGGATACCTTTTGGGGGGTGGCCCGGGGTTGCTTCTCTCTCTCTCTCTCTCTCTCTCTCTCTCTCTCTCTCTCTCTCTCTCAGAGGCCAAAAAGAAGAAGGAGAAGAAGCGAAGAGAGAGAGAGAGAAGGGGATTCCGCGAAGACACAAGAAGGAATCCAAACAGACTTTGCAGGGAAGTCCTCCTGAGTCTCTTCCTGAGCCGCCGCCGCTGCCGCCTCCTCCTCTGAGGAAATCCGCATGAGGACGGCATAATCCTCCTCCTTCAGGGGTCCTTAGTGGTCCTTCCTTGTCCCTGCTGTTTTTAAGCTCTCTCTCTCTCTCTCTCTCTCTCTCTCTCTCTCTCTCTCTCACTCGGTCTATATTTTTTCAGTAAAATGAATCTTGTGCATAACTGGACTGTCCATTACCTTCTGGTAAGAAGCCATTTATTATTACTGAAAGCTACGCGTTCCCTTTAAGGCATTGTATGAGGTTTCTCCAGAGAGAGAGAGAGAGAGAGAGAGAGAGAGAGAGAGAGAGAGAGAGAGAGAGAGAGAGAGAGAGAGAGAGAGAGAATAATTCCCAAACTTCTGAAGAAATCTTGTCATAATGATTCAAAATCTTCCAAAATCCTGATGTTGTGACTCCCAGGAATTTCTTGTCACGCGTATTCTAGGGAACCTGTTTCGTGTCCTCACTTCTGTGCTTATTTTCTCCTCCTCCTCCTCCTCCTCCTCCTCCTCCTCCTCCTCCTCCTCCTCCTCCTCCTCCTCCTCCTCCTCCTCCTCCTCGTCAGGAAGGGAGTTGAAGCTTTGCCTTGTTTGCCCTGCAGAGGAGGAAGAAGGAAGAAGAAGAAGAAGGCCCTTTGAAACGAGGAACATCTTTGTTTACACTCAGGCTTCCTCTTCTTCTTCTTCTTCTTCTTCTTCTTCTTCTTCTTCTTCTTCTTCTTCTTCTTCTTCTTCTTCTCTTCGCGTAGACAGAATTCACACAGAACTTGCAAACAATTATTCACACGGATTTTTTAAAGATTTCACACAGAAATTGCACAAACGTTAAACAGAATTCACAGACAGATATTGTCAGCACGGAACAACCGACAGACAAAAGCAACGCTTCAGACAGACAGAGACTCAAGACAGAGACTCAAGACAGAGACTCAAGACAGACTCAAGACAGGGTCAAGAGGCAAAAGGGAACAAAAACATCAGATTTCGTCTCTGACTCTTTTTGCCAAAGTCTCCCTCAGACAATTATTATTCTTATTTCAATATACAAACGAAATGAGAGAGAGAGAGAGAGAGAGAGTTCATCACGCCAGGGCCATTACCTAATTCACCTGTCAGGTGAAGTGGAGGAACCATTATGAAATGCAAATGGAATGAATTGTCTCTTTCCCCACTGGCTGCTCTCTCTCTCTCTCTCTCTCTCTCTCTCTCTGTGAAAAAGTTGTACAGACTTTTAAAGGTACTCAAAATTTACTTAATTTTTTTGAGATTTTATATCGTGTCTCTTCTACACATTTTTCTTGGGTCTCTGTTATTTAAAATGATGTTTTTTTTTTTTTTAATCTTTCCGAATTTTCTATATTTTCATTTTTGTTAGTTTATATATATATATATATATATATATATATATATATATATATATATATATATATATATATATATATATATATATATAATGTCCCTCCTTTTCACGTGGCAGGTGAATTAGCTAATGGTCCAGGTGTGATGGACAGTCACCTGTCTCAATTAGCACGTGGGACCCACAGGAAGATGCAGTGCCCCCCCCCCACCCACCCTTATCTCTCTCTCTCTCTCTCTCTCTCTCTCTCTCTCTCTCTCTCTCTCCAAACAGACTCAGCCCTCACACAGATAATGACCTTTGACCTCTGCCAAAGAACGAAACAAAACAAAGGTCGATCAAATCACTTTGACGTCAGGAAATGTTTTTTTTTTTTCTTGGTTTTCATGTTGTTATTGCTTCTTTAAGAGAGAGAGAGAGAGAGAGAGAGAGAGAGAGAGAGAGAGAGAGAGAGAGAGAGAGAGAGAGGTTGTTTACCATAGTCTGCCCTTCCATCTCATTAAATAGATTAAGGACTGTCGTCATTATATATATATATATATATATATATATATATATATATATATATATATATATATATATATATATATAATTTAAACTTAATCCTAAAGTAAAAATCGACTGCAAATCCTGGAATAGACTCTACCTGGGATCCTGGAATCACCAGGTGTCCGTGTGTGTGTGTCCTCGCAGCCTCACTCTTTGTGCAGATTCACCAAAGGAAGAAATTGATCTGGAAATAAAAGAAAATATTGATAAAAATAAAATGTTTTCATATTTTATCAACCCAAATTTAAATACAACTCATAACTGTTCATTATATCACTCATTATAGCTTATAACCATTCATTATAACCCTTATTATTTTGAACCAAACCTTATACCACACATTATAATGAACAATCACACATCATAACTCACTGTATTTAACAAATGTACATTACAATGATCATTACAATTACCCATACATTATAGCTCATAATTAGCAACCAAACATTACAAAACTCATTGTAATTAACAATGTTCATTTTAACTCATTTTGACTTACAACAGTACATTATAAAAATCAGTATAATGTACTACCATACGTTATAATACTCAATATAATGAACAACTGTACCATACACACTCATTATAATGAACAATCTTACATTATATAAAATTCTTTGAGGGGAAAGTCGACGGTTTCTCAAGAAACGCTTCCAGTCTACAATGACGTCATCATCATCATCATTATTATAATTATTAATATTACTATAATTATTATTATATTACATTGATAGGGGTCCTCTCTCTCTCTCTCTCTCTCTCTCTCTCTCTCTCTCTCTCTCTCTCTCTCTCTCTCTCTCTCTCAACATGAAAATGAATTTATCAGAGATATTTTTGCAATAAATGTAATTCACATCAAATGATAAAATAAAATTAATTATTTCTTTAATTTCAGGTTATTTCTTCCTCCAAGATCCAAAGGAATCTGCACAAAGAGTGAGGCTGCGAGGACACTCACACTCACACCTGCTGGTTCCAGGTAGAGTGATTTCTAAAGATTTTTTCTTAATACACACACACACACATCTATATATATATATATATATATATATATATATATATATATATATATATATATATATATATATATATATATATATATATTTAATCCTCTGATCACTGAAGGTGAGAGGGAGGATTTATCAAGTCCCCCTTGGGATTAGATTATATCCCCTGGGGATTATATCTCAATTCCCTCAGTCTCTCAGGGTTGCCCAGAGATTTGGGAGTGTCTATAGAGTTCTCTCTCTCTCTCTCTCTCTCTCTCTCTCTCTCTCTCTCTCTCTCTGAAGGAGGAGAAGGGTCCTTCTTCTTCTACTTCTTCCTATTATTATTATTATTGTTCATTATAACTCTACTGACAACTTATAACTATATTTTATAATGCACTTCATAACTCATTATAGCCTACAACTGCACATTATAACACTCTTAATTGACAACTATACATTATCACATTACAGCTTATAGCCATACCATATAAAACCAATAACTTGTAACCATTCATTTTAAAAATCATTATAGCAACCATACCTTATACACACACACACACACACACACACACATATATATATATATATATATATATAGAGAGAGAGAGAGAGAGAGAGAGAGAGAGAGAGAGAGAGAGAGAGAGAGAGAGACTAAGGTACGATTGGTGGTGGTGGGGGAATGAATGTGAAGGCACACTTGGTCCTCCTCCTCCCCCCCCCCTTCTTCTTGCGTCCTTCTCTCTGGCTCGAAATGAGAAGAAGAAGAAGAAGAAGAAGAAGGCTTTGTTTACATTGGGACTCTCTCAGGAACACTCCTGAATTTCGCCTTTGTTTGTTTGTTTGTCGTCTTATTTCTTTCTTTATTGAGGATTTTGGCTCTTTATTCAATAGCTTAGGGATTTAAGTGTTTATTCACTTATGCATTTCTTTGTTTACTTAATTATTATTATAATTAAATGTAAATATACGAATTTATCTTCCCTGATGTTATTTACACTTTTATACTCCTCTCTCTCTCTCTCTCTCTCTCTCTCTCTCTCTCTCTCTCTCTCTCTCTCTTTCTATGTCAGTTGAGTACCCGGAAGCTCTAATGTGGGACATTGATCTGGTAAGAGAGAGAGAGATTGAGGGAGAGGCGATTTATCTTCGATCGCCCTATTAAATCCCCCTTGGGATTCAATCTCAATTCCCTCAGTCCTCAAGGATTGTACAGAGTTGGGAGTGTGTCTCTCTCTCTCTCTCTCTCTCTCTCTCTCTCTCTCTCTCTCTCTCTCTCTCTCTCTCTCTCTATGTCAGTTGAGTACCCGGAAGCTCTAATGTGGACATTGATCTGGTAAGAGAGAGAGAGATTGAGGGAGAGGCGATTTATCTTCGATCGCCCTATTAAATCCCCCTTGGGATTCAATCTCAATTCCCTCAGTCCTCAAGGATTGTACAGAGTTGGGAGTGTCTCTCTCTCTCTCTCTCTCTCTCTCTCTCTCTCTCTCTCTCTCTCTCTCTCTCTGAGTACAGACATCCCACCAGTGAAGCCACGAACCAGTTTCCCTGGAAGGAAGCCAAATTCCTGGCGAATTCTTCCTTCGCAGAAGTTGTCAGAAGAGAAACTGTATCGTTTCTCTCTCTTCCTCCTCCTTTGTGTCGGAGGAGGAGGAGGAGGTTCCTCGAAGGAAGGAAGGAAGGAACAAGGGAAAGGTCATCACCCTGCTTTTTATAAAGAGACTTTCTGGGAATGACTGACCCCTGGGGCCACCTGAGGTCACCCGCTTGTAAAAGGTGTCTCTATCAAATATGGAGATCGGGTCAAGTTGGGAAGGTCAGCCTCTGTGTTGGATGCATTTGGGAAGAGGTCAGGAGGTCATGCAGAGAGAGAGAGAGAGAGAGAGAGAGAGAGAGAGAGAGAGAGAGAGAGAGAGAGAGAGAGAGAGAGAGAGAGAGAGAGGGATCCACCTCATTATGTAGATAGAGGACTGTCCTCACATCTCACTGAGAGATTAATAATAATAATAATAATAATAATAATATATATATATATATATATATATATATATATATATATATATATATATATATATATATATTAAACAGTATAACAAAAATCTTTAAAAATCACTCTACCTGGAATCTTTGAATAAGCAGGTGTGAGCAAGTGTGTGTCCTTGCAGCCTCACTCTTTGTGCAGATTCCTTTGAGTCTTGGAGAAAGTATTAATCTGAAAATAAAGAAATAATCAATTAATTTTATTTTATAATTTATTGTGGATTATATTTATCCAAAAAACATTATAAATTTATTTTCCTGGAGAGAGAGAGAGAGAGAGAGAGAAAGAGAGAGAGAGAGAGAGGATCATTGCCAGGCCAGACAAACCCTTGTCCCAGCCTAAGCTGACCTTGACCTAACCTAACCTCAATATCCCAGGAGGTCCTCTACAATAATAATAATAATAATAATAATAATAATAATAATAAGCAAAAAAGAACAATAAAAATGTTAAACATAAAAATAAAAAAAGAAAATAAAATTAAAAATTTTTAATATCAGAAAAATATTGAATATAATAAAAATAAAAATAAAATAAAGATAAAATCAAAATAAATCTAAAAATCTGGAAATAAAACTTGGAAAGAGAATAAACAAAATATGATAAAAATATAAAATAAAAAATATATAAAAATTTGCATCATAAAAATAGAAGTAAAAGAAATAAATTATCAAAATGAATTAAAATCAGATTTTTTCAAATATATAAAAATAAAATAATTTTAATAACTTTTTGGTTTTGAAAGTCTAATCTCACCTTGACCTAACCTCACCTTTGACCTAGCCTAACCTCACCTTTGACCTAACCCAAACTCATCTTGACATACCCTAACCTCACCTTGACCTAACCTATCCCAACTTTGGCCTAACCTAACTTCTAACTTAACCTTTAACCTAACCTAACCTAGCCTTACCTCACCTTGACCTAAACTAACCTCACCTTTGACCTAACCTAACCTTGACTTAGCCTGACCTTTGACCTAACCTAACCTCACATTTGACCTAGCCTAACCTAAGGTCCACCTGGGGGGAGGGATCCTTACCAGGCCTAAACCAGCCCTAGCCTAACTTGACCTTGACACCCTGACCTAGATCAGAATGGAAATAAATAGTGTACTAAATATAAGTAAATATATATATAAAAATATAATGTATATATATATTAAGAGGGTATAAATCTCCCCACAGGCCATTGAAAGGGGACTTTCTCCCCCCAAAAAAAGGCCCAAGGAGCCTCTGAGAGAAGCCAGTCAAAAGACCGACATTGAAACCACCGGAATATTTCACAAAAGACGAAAAAATTCGACGAAAAATAATTTTTAATAATTTATGAAAACAAAATCTCGAGGGAGATTCTGGACTGAAAATGGCTGACCTCTCAAGGGGTTTCGCTTCTTCCTCTTCAGGGCAGAATTCCGGCTTCTTTCTCTCCTCTTTCACTCCTGAGTGACTCCTGCACTCTTCCTCTTCATTATAGTTGTGTTATAGTTATGTTATAGTTGTAAATTCCACTCAAATATGGAACTAAACGACTCAAATTTACGACTAAAAACTACAAGTGTTGAGTGAAAATTTCAGTCGCTGCAATACAAAAATGATTTTTAATTTGTAATTTTTGGTTTAATCCTTAAAATAAGTCGCCTATTTTACCTATATTTAGGTAAATCGATGATTAATCTCCCTTAAATTAAGGTAAGGGACTTACCTAGAGGGTTATGGAAGGATGTATCAGGATATGTAAGAGGATATAGAAGAGGATGTATTATCAGCTGAACAACACGAACAGGTCAACACAAAGTGTCAACTCCTTTGTCAAGGCTCCTCTCTCTCTCTCTCTCTCTCTCTCTCTCTCTCTCTCTCTCTCTCTCTCTCTCTCTCTCTCTCTCTCTCTCTCCTTTATCATCGTGTCGTTACTATTAACTACATTCGTCACTTCCGGTGGGAATTATGGAATTATATTAGTAATTTGACTTAAACTTCCCCCCCAAAATAATAATAATAATAATAATAATAATAATAATAATAATAATAATAATAATAATAATAATAGGTTCTATTGAATATTATTGCTGCTTCAGCTGCAATTATTTCGTAGAGGACTTTTTCTATTTTCCTTATTGCGGACTTCTCTTCAGTGGAGGTGCGTGCTAACAGCTCGCCTATATTTGTCATTTCATGGGGGAAAAGTAAAAAATCTGGATTCCGCTTCTTTATATATTCTATACAGTTAGTTCTATACAATTGTTGCCGCGACGTTTCGACAGACTCTTCTGTCATTCTCTAGAGGACTGGCAGATTACATGGGTCCTTCTGAATTCATACACGGGCTTCAGCGGGGGCGTCACGGACGGCGAATTCTGATTGGTTGCAGTCGGCGAACTTCAAGCCAAGTTTCTGCGGCGAAGCTCGATCCTGACAGATCTTCGCAACCTGGGAATATCACTCATTCCAGCATTCCCATTGGCCTGCCGTTGCGTGATGCCATGCCGACTGACATCATTGGTAGTTTGGCTGCTGTTGGGCGGAGGATGAATGATGTCATTATTTACTCTTTCTGTCGTAGTTGGGGGGTTGTCTCGAAGGGCGCCTCGCTCGTCAGGGGCGTCTCCATTCTCAGGGTTGTCATTTTCAGGTATTCGTTAGATTTGGTGGGTGTTCTGCGTTACTCTTCTCAAATTCGTGGGTAGGAGCGACGCCTCCTGCGTCGTATTCATTGGTGGTTTTCTCTCGCCAATGGGGAGCGCCTCCAGCAGGCACAGACATCGAGGGTCGGCGGCGCTCCTGATTATACTTATATTTTGTATAATAATTTCGCGGGAGATGGAAACATTGTGGGTAGCACGGGCGTGGTTCATGATGGCACCCTCCTGGGCGTGGCAGGAGATCCTTTTTTTACAGACACATCGTGATCATTCCAATATAAGCGCCGGGGCATCCTCGGACAGGACATACAAATTGGTAGACCACGTTCTTCTGCTTAAGGGGTTCTCTTGCTGGCGGAGAGGGGTTATTCTTCATCACAAGATCACGGGTGCGGCGGTTCTTATCACGGGCATGGCAGGAGATCCTGCTAGAGGCGCTCCTCATTGCCGAGAGAAAACCAACAATGAACACGACGCAGGAGGCATCGCTCCTACCCACGAATTTAGAAGAGTAATGCAGAACACCCACCAAATCCAACGAATACCTGAAAACGACAACCCTGAGAATGGAGACGCCCCTGACGAGCGAGGCGCCCTTCGAGACAACCCCCCAACTATGACAGAAAGAGTAAATAATGACATCATTCATCCTCCGCCCAACAACAGCCAAACTACCGATGATGTCAGTCAGCATAGCATCACGCAACAGCAGGCCAATGGGAACGCTGGAATGAGTGATATTCCCAGGTTGCGAAGATCTGTCAGGATCGAGCTTCGTTGCAGAAATTTGGCTTGAAGTTCGCCGACTGCAACCAATCAGAATTCGCCGTCCGTGACTCCTCGCTGAAGCCCGTGTATAAATTCAGAAGGACCTATGCAATCTGCCAGTCCTCTACTAGCTCCCGCTGGAGAATGACAGAAGAGTCTGTCGAAACGTTGCGGCAACAATTGTATAGAACTAACTGTATAGAATATATAAAGAAGCGGAATCCAGATTTTTTACTTTTCCCCCATGAAATGACAAATATAGGCAAACTCTTAGCACGCACCTCCACTGAAGAGAAGTCCGCAATAAGGAAAATAGAAAAAGTCCTCTACGAAATAATTGCAGCTGAAGCAGCAATAATATTCAATAGAACCTGTTTAAAAGAGGGTCTGCTGCCAAATTATATTCATAATAATAATAATAATAAAAGATTGACCTTCATGACCCAATCAATTACCTAGACCCAACCGCCTCCGTAGCCCTGTTGCTCGTCGTTGCCCGCATTATTCTGAGAGAGCGAGAGAAACAAAAGGCTTAAAGGAGACGTGACAATGTAATAGAGGTTGTGGAAGGTTCCCTCTGCACATTAGCTCTCTCTCTCTCTCTCTCTCTCTCTCTCTCTCTCTCTCTCTCTCTCTCTCTCTGGCTGTCTTTCTGTTTATAGTTTCTCTCTCTCTCTCTCTCTCTCTCTCTCTCTCTCTCTCTCTCTCTCTCTCTCTCTCTCTCTCTCTCTCTTCACAATGAGATACAATGTCAGGGATCTTGGTGTGTGTAAAATCCTTCTCCCAGACTCCTGTAGGATATTAGGACTCTTCTAAGAGTCTTTTTGTAGATTCGTGTCAAGTGGATAAAAGGCTTTTCATACATTGGTGTCGAGCAGATAAAAGGCTTTTCATGTTCGTGTCTAGCGGATAAAAGGATTTCCATAGTTTTGTGTTAAGCAAATAAAAGGCTTTTTGTATTTTCGTGTCTAGCAGATAAAAGGCTTTTCATAGATTCGTGTCAAGTGGATAAAATTCTTTTCATAGATTCGTGTCAAGCGGATAAAAGGCTTTTCATGTTCATGTTGAGTGGGTAAAAGGCTTTCCATAGATTCATGTCAAGCGGATAAAAGGCTTTCCATAGATTCGTGTCAAGTGGATAAAAGGCTTTGCACAGATTTGTGTCAAGCGGATAAAAGGCTTTTTGTAGATTCGTGTCTAGCAGATAAAAGGCTTTCTGTAGATTCGTGTCTAGCAGATAAAAGGCTTTCTGTAGATTCGTGTCTGGCAGATAAAAGGCTTAACACAATTTCGTGTCAAGTGGATAAAGAGGAATAATGGATAACGGACAGATAACTGCGGTGCGAGAAAGGCAGGAAGAGGGAGAAAGTCATCGAACAGAATTCATATTCCATCATATTTCCTTCCCTGAGGGAATCTATAGAGTCGCCCCTAGAACTATTTCAGGGACAAATAGGGTCCTCACTCACTCATTCATTCATTCATTCATTCAGCGTCCTGACGAGGGGGAAGTATTGACTGCTCTCTCTCTCTCTCTCTCTCTCTCTCTCTCTCTCTCTCTCTGTGGCTGAGGGGAAGTGATTGATGATGGCAGGAAATTCCAGACAATATTCCAAAGGGGAAGATTTTATTTAATAGATTCTCTTTTGGTTCAGAAAGAAGAAGAAGAAGAAGAAGAAGAAGAAGAAGAAGGAGAGAGAGAGAGAGAGAGAGAGAGAGAGAGAGAGAGAGAGAGAGAGAGCAACCATTCCCTTGTATATCTTCCAAATCATAATATTTTATATATTCAGCATTAAATGAACCAGATGTCAGTTTATGTTTATGCGAACAGACTTTAACAGACAGGAGGGGGAGGGAACAGGCAGGCACACACACACACACACTCTAACAGACAAGACAAAACAGACAAGGAGACAGACAGACAGACAGACAGACAGACAGATGGAACGTCAGAAAACACAGAAAAAGACAAGGAAGAATATTGCAGGCAGTGTAGTCTCTCTGCCTTGTGTCCCGTCCACCAAAACAGACATTATTTGTGCATCTATTGGCTCTCTATAAAATTCTATAGTTATTTCTGTAAATGTTCTATAGAGCCCTATGAAATTATTATTATTATTATTATTATTATTATTATTATTATTATTATTATTATTAATTATTGTTTTCTACTTTCTCTTATAAATATGAAAAAATATTTGCTCTTTATAGAATTATATAGTTATCCCTATAAATGCTCTGTAGATCCCCATATTATTATTATTATTATTATTATTATTATTATTATTATTATTATTATTATTATTATTATCCAAATGTAAAAAAAAAAAAGAAAATATAAAAAACGAGCCTTTATTCAATCCCGGAAGCCTCTGGGGGCGTCATAGGGCGGGCCATGAAAAGGACACATCACCCGAATTTCGGCACTTTTATAGGGGTCCCCTTTTACGATCTCTCTCTCTCTCTCTCTCTCTCTCTCTCTCCAACGAAGAGTATTGCAGGCAGGAAGGTCTCTCTCTCTCTCTCTCTCTGTTAACCCTCTTGTTGTGTGTGTATGTGTGCGTGTGTGTGCGCTTTTGTGTGCGTGTATTGAGCGAACGCGTGCGCGCGCACGCACTCACGCAGCGTGTTTGAGGTGTGATATCGACCTTCCCCGACAGGTATGTTGGACCTGTAAGTATGAACAGACTCATATTAATCGTATTTATTTGCCATATAATTATTAAAATAAGTTTTTTTTATATTTAATAGAATATATAAATCATATTTTTATTATTTTAATTATATTTTAACTCAAAATTATGTTTATAAAACATTAAAATGCACAAAATACTCGTAGCGAGAAGTCCCTCAAAATATGACGTCATCAAAACTCGAACGTAAACGCGTTTGGAAAAGTAAACATATTGGATGCGTTTTGTTTTGTAAATTTTGTAAATAATTGTTTGTAAAGTGGTTTTATCAGTAATTATAGCGTTATTTAGGAATAATGATAAATAATATTAATTATTTCAGGTGCGTTGGTTTTATTTTTTCTTCCCTATTATGGGCAGCCGCTGGTTATCGGCTGGGGTTCCATTCTGACGGCGTGACGATAACCGAAAATTGCCCCTAACCGGAAATCGAAGCTTCTCAGCGCTTATCCGGCGCCTCTGTTAGGTGGGTTTTGGCGCCAACAAGCGGATATCAGCTCACATCGGCGCCGAAAATCCAGTTACCGTCACTGAAAATACAATTATTGTCGTCGCTAGACAAGTGCCGTAAAAGCGGATCGCCGATAACCGCGGTCTGCCTGTCTTTATTCATTTATCACCTTTTCCTCATTTATCACCTTTTCCTCTCTCTCTCTCTCTCTCTCTCTCTCTCTCTCTCTCTCTCTCTTGTGTTAATTACAGTCTGTTGACTCTGTCCATAAGGATTTTCCTCAGCGGAAGATTTGACAAATGAAAAAAAGGCCTTTTTGTCGAGCGAGCTGACATGGGTCTGAGTCATTGTATTTGTTTTGTCTGATTTATTGGATTTTGCTTCATTTTTCTTTGTCGTATCTCTTTCGAAGTTCGTTTCGTACTTTTTGATTTAATTTTCTGTAGGAGTGGTCTTTCCTGGAATTAAATAAGTGTTGAAGTGAGGTTTAGTTTAGGCTACAAATTAAGTAGAGTTACTGCACATTACAGTATCATGAATTTGATTTCTGATAGTTACATTTCTGTTTTCAGATGACGAACGCAAGTACATACCTTGCACAGGAGTCAAGTTACTGTCACCCACAGTTCAGTGCAGTTGCCACTAAGGAAAGTGAGGCTGGAAGCTTCCAAGTCCTTGAGAAAAAAAAAAAGAATATAACACAATCTTTTCTAATAACTTAGAAGGAGAAGAGCCTGCTAAAGTGAACGTCCCCACGGGGGCAGTGCGATCGGTGCACCTCCTGTGGTGAACTGTAGGCATTATTCTATAGGCTTCTTTGCATTGTCCCTTTGTCCCCTAGCTGCAACCCCTTCCATTCCTTTTACTGTACCTCCGTTCATATTCTCTTTCTTCCGTCTTACTTTCCTCAGCCCTCTCCTAACAAATGCTTCAACATTATTCTCAATGCTGAATGACCTTGTAGGTCCCAGCACTTGTCCCATAGCCTAAATTTCATGTTCCAGTTGTGTTTTTGACAGGCTATAGTTTTGCTTTCAAGCTGCCATTATCTTTTGCAGATGACAATACTTCCCAAAATAAAATCTGCCAATTCTTTGTTATTTTTTAACCACGGTACAACTGGTGAATGATATTGTTAATAATGAATCCCATAATTCTATAAGTGAATTACAAAGAAAAACTCATTGTCAAGTTATATTACTAATGACATGTTCCAGGCCAGCCTAGTATACGCAGAGTATATGCTAACCCATGGAATAGATTCTACAAAATCTAAGAGACTAATATATTTGTTGTAATTACACTCATACTGCTGTTTTTAATTGTCACGTAGGTTGTTTCATGTGAAATGTGTTTCGTGCAATCAGTGTGTAGGGTGGATTATCCTAGGGTTGTGATATGTACCCCTAAAACTGTTTAGGCTAGCTCAGAGGAGCTGCTGGTCTAAAAAAAGACGCAGCAGAATATTGAAAACATTATTATTTTTTGTGTTTTGCCTATGATACGGAACTGAAGGCTCTCTACATTTTTTTTTTACAGTTAATGATATATCCTGCGGTACAGTTATGCAAAGTTGTGAAAATGCAATCCAAAATGGCATAGAATTGATGCTCAGGATTGGAAAGTAGTCGAAACTCGTTTGTTCCCACACAGATACAAACCTTCGTTCTTCGCGTAGCGATTTAGCTTGCGAAGGTTTGTATTTGTGTAGGAACAAATAATCATTGCAGGCTATAACCTATGGTCTTTGTTGCTTATAAGAAATGTAGAAATTTGGAAGTAATATGTATTTTTCCTCACATACAAATCTGAAGTTCTTCACATAGGGATTTAGCTTGCGAATGGAAGCTGGAATGGCCATTCAAACTTGTCGACAAGGTAGTTACCTACCTTTCAGTCTGCACTCCAAATGACTTTCGTGACTCTGTCTGACTTTTGCCGTTCGAACTTTTATTGTTTAAACTTGAGTATTGCTTTTGCTGTTTTGGTTGTATTGTATTTTCAAACCAAAATCACCCCATTAAGAAAGGAAGTTGGTCATTTCATTTCTGGTCCTCTTGACCCCAATTTTTTCATAACATTCATTCACCACAGAGGTCTGGGAATCCGTAGGCATGTTATTCCAGTATAATTGAAGGAAAAACATCTAATTCCCCACAGTGGATTCTGACCAAGACTAAATCACCTTAATTTTGCCGAGTTTCATCTCGGCCACGGCTGAAATAAGGAGTCGTTTGTGGAATCTTCTGGTCTCCATATGCACGTATTCTCTCTCTCTCTCTCTCTCTCTGCAGCCTGATTTCACTTTGGAGGCCTCATGGGCTTATTACAGTCCGATGACTCTGTCCGTAAAGGTTTTCTTCAGCTGAAGATTTAAAGTGATACCTGGAAGTAATGATTCACCTAAGGTTGCATCTCGGTTTTCGCTTCGCGAAATTTAAAGATAGTTTGCATTTTTCGCGGATGTGCAAACCTAAAGTCTTTTGTACGGGCATTCGACCAAAGCTGGTTTGCCTATTAAGATGATACGGCTTAGGCCAAAAGCCAAGTGCTGAGACGTATGAGGTCATTCGGCGCTGAGTGGGAAATTGTGTAAAGTCACCAATTCGGCGCCAGGATAGTGTTTCGGCGGCGCCATTAATTAAGTCTCCGCTGAGCTTGTTTTCTTTGGTGACTTCCCGTTTTCTTCAAGCTCAATTAGTCACGCCTAAAACATGCCAGGTCACGCATTTTAATCATTTTTACTTTATGGTATTTATACGAATGTCACACATTGTGTATCACATGTTTCTTCATTCACAGGCATCAAGACTGTATCTATATTGTAGCTCTGTATGTTTTGTATTGTAATTTGTACTCGTTCACTGCATATTATTGTTTATTGTTTCGACCTCAGGTCACAGTCAATTCCATTGTCTCTCACGGCCCGGCGTCAGTCGGCCGCAATATAAGCTGCCTGGATCTGTAATAAAGTAGCAGTAACCTTTACCTGCTCGTTTCTTTGACACCTTACAGTGGTGACCCCCGGAGTATCCCGGAGCCATTAGCGGACTCACACGGCGACTCAGTCTTGGCTCCAGGATTTCTCCAAAACGCTCTTAGCGGCCTAAACACGGCGCTGTAACCAGCGTTTGAGCGTGCTGACTCGTCGGCGTACCCCACCAGCGTCACTAGCGGAACCACACGGCGCACGAAAGTGCGTACTGACGCGAAAACCCCACTCCAGTAAGGGGTCAAAGGAGCGAGCATGGACGCGGATATCCCCTCCTTCATGCAGTTAAACGCGGACCCCGCGGACTCCGAGGTTTACCTACCTCCCATCACAGCCGCGCCCGCCCCCGCATCGAGGCCCTCCAGCAACTCCACACCAGCGCCCCGAACACACGACGGCCGGGCAACACAATCGCGGGCCGCCCTCACCGTAAAGCTGCCGCCGTTTACGCAGGGGAACCCATCGATGTGGCTGCGCAGGGTGGAGAGCCACTTCAGAATCGCGGACCTCACGGACGAAATCCTACAGGCCGACACAGTGCTCAACGCCCTTCCGGAGGACGTGTACAACAAACTCATCTCGCGAGTACCCAAACACACACCCTCACATACAGCACCACAAAAATGTTCCTCCTCGAAGCTTGCTCCCTGCCCATCGCCGAGCGGGCCGCCCTGTGCTATCGACCTTGCCAATAATCCACGCCACGACCTCAATCCAAGAGACGCTTTGGGGCATGGTCGTATATCTCCTGTCAATACCAGTCTTGGGTGGCACAAACAAGCGGCAGGAGATAAGCTTCATCACGGGAAATCTTCCTTCGCCAACTCCTCCCGGAATACGCAACCAGATCGCTCACCCCTACACCATGCCTGTCGAGGACCTCATAGAGGCGGCACAACACCTCACAGACTCCGTCAAGGCTTCACAGCGGCTAAAACCGGCCACACAGCCGGTCAGCTCCGTCCAGCCTGAAGAGGACGTAGAGCAGCCCGTCAACGCCATCGCCAACAGGCGTCCACGAACCACAGCAGACGGAGGTCCCGGGCTTCTGTCGCTACCACAAGTGGTTCGGAAAGGACGCCCGAAACTGCCTGCCGCCCTGCTCGTTCAACCGTTCAAAAACGGGGGTGGCGGCGGCCAGCAGGACAGGCCGCCATGGCAGCCGAAGAACCCAGGGCCTCAAAAACAGTAGGTTTTACGTCCGCGACACCGTCTCCGGCAGGATGATGCTGGTCGACACAGGAGCCTTTAAGTCGGTCTTCCCAGCATCCAGAGGACCGCAACCAGACACCAGACCCGGCCGCCTTCCTGACGGCCGCCAATGGAACCCCATCCTCCCTACGGCACCAGGCTCCTGTCGATCTCCATCCTTGGCCAGAGTTACTCCTGGGACTTCATCGTCGCAGACGTAGGAACCCCACTCCTGGGGCCGATTTTCTGGCGCACTTCGGCCTGCTAGTCGACGTGGGGCGCAAGCGCCTCCTCGATACCGACTCCTGCCGGTCTCTCCCGTTAACGGCGGGACCCAGACCCACCATCAGCGCCGTCGCCCCCACCAGTATGCACACCTTCTGTCGGAGTTCCTGAGGTGTTTAAGCCCGAGCCGCCAAGTCCCGGGGCCCCAGCCAAGCACGGCATATACCACCATATAGTGACTAAAGGGCCCCGACACATGCGAAGTTCCGCAGGCTTCCCCTCAGCGCCTTCAGGAGGCGAAAAAAGCATTCGCGGAGATGGAACAGATGGGCATCTGCAGGAAAGCCTCCAGTCCATGGGCCTCCCCCCTCCACATGGTGCAGAAACCGGACGGCTCCTGGAGACCCTGCGGCGACTACAGGCGGCTCAACATTGCAACGGAGCCCGACCACTACCCTCTGCCCAATATGCAAGACCTCACGGCCTCCTTTCACGGGGCCAAAATATTCACTAAATTGGACCTTCTTAAATCTTATTTCCAGGTACCTGTTGCGCCAGAGGACATACCAAAGACAGCCATCATCACGCCCTTCGGGTCCTATGTGTTCGCCTTCTCCACCTTCGGGCTGAGGAACGCCGGGGCCACCTTCCAGCGGCTCATGGACAGCATCCTGGGGACCTAAAATTCTGCGTCTGCTACGTCGACGACATTCTCATATTTTCCAGGTCTCACAGCGAACACCAGAGGCACATCAAAGCAGTCCTCCAGCGCCTCCAAGAAAACGGCCTCGTCGTCCGTTTCGACAAGTGTACCTTCGGCGTCCAGAAAGCAGAATTCCTGGGTCACGAGGTGTCTCCGACAGGCGTCCGCCCTCTTACATCGAAAGTGGCAGCCATAGCCAAGTTCCCGACACCCACCTCCATCAAGGCCGTCCAGGAGTTCCTTGGGATGGTAAACTTCTACAGGCGGTTCATCCCGGGATCGCGCACACCACGGCCCCCTGACGGAAGTCCTAAAGGTCAACCGAAGTCCCTGTCTTGGGGACCCAGCCAGCAGCAGGCCTTTTCCCTGACGAAGGCCGCCCTCACCAAGGCAACCGCCTTGGCACACCAGGATCCCAAGGCTCCTCCAGCTGACGACAGACGCCAGTAACGTTGCCTGCGGTGCTGTTCTGGAGCAAATCATCAACGGCGCCCCCAGCCCATCGCCTTCTTCAGCAAGAAGTTCAGTCCCGCAGAGTCCCGCTACAGCACCTTCGACAGGGAACTCTGCGCGATGTACCAGCGCAGTTCGGCACTTCAAGTTCCTCCTGGAGGACGCCCTTCACAATCTTCACAGACCACCAGCCACTGGTTCACGCCTTCACGAAGCAGGGGGACGCATGGTCTTCAGACAGCAGCGCCACCTCTCAGCCATAGCCGAATTTACCTGTTCCGTCAGGTACCTCCCGGCAAGAAAAATCCCGTAGCAGACGCCCTCTCCAGAGTCGAGTTGAACGCAGTGCAGCTTGGTGTAGATTACCAGGACCTTGCCAGAGAACAGGCCGCTGACCCAGAAACCCCAGCATACCGCACCGCCATCACATCCCTCAAGTGGCGGGGACGTGACCCTCGCCCCGGAGGCCCCAGCCTGCTCTGTGACATCAGCACAGGCCAGCCCCGCCCTTTGGTTCCAGCCTCACGCCGCCGCCAGGTATTCGACATCATTCACGGCCTCTCACACCCCTCCGGCAGGACCACGGCCAAACTGCTTTCAAAAAGTTCGTCTGGCACGGGGTGCAAAGGACGCCACAGCCTGGGCAAAACAGTGCCTGCAGTGCCAGACCAGTAAAGTGGGTCGTCACACGCAGTCGGGGGTAGGCGAGTTCCCACAGCCAGGGCGCCGCTTCGGCCACATCCACATCGACGTCGTCGGGCCCCTTCCCCCATCAGGCGGATCCAGATACCTCCTCACGGTGGTAGACCGTTCGACGAGGTGGCCCGAAGCCACGCCCATGCAAGAAGCCACCGCCAGCGCGTGCGCTGAGGCCCTGCTCTCCAGTTGGGTTAGCCGCTTCGGCGTCCCGGACCACATCACAACCGACAGGGGCCCCGCTTTCCTCTCCGAGTTGTGGTCTGCCCTGGCTCAACTGCTGGGAACCACGCACCACACCACCACAGCGTACAACCCAGCGGCCAACGGCCTGGTTGAACGGTTCCACAGGTCCTTAAAGTCATCCCTCATGGCCCGCTGCACCGCCGAGGACTGGAAACATCAGCTGCCGTGGGTCCTCCTCGGGTTGAGGACCGCCCCCAGAGCCGACGGCACCCCATCCGCAGCTGAACAAACCTATGGGGAACCCCTCGTGGTGCCGGGAGAGCTCGTGACGGATGATCGCCACTCCCCATCTCTGCAGAGGCTCCAGCGGCGTGGCGGCAAGTTCGCCTTGCAGGCGCTCATACACCGACAAAGCAACCACCTTCATGCCGCCACAGCTGTCATCCGCCACCCACGTCTTCGTCAGAGTCGACGCCGTCCGTCCACCACTAACTAAGCCCTACAGGGGACCCTTCCGCGTGCTGGAGCGGAACAGCAAGGCGTTCCGGCTGGCACTCCCAGGCAAGAACGACTGGGTTTCCATAGACCGGCTAAAGCCCGCCTTCCTGTCGGAGAGTCCCGGCAGCGACGCAGCACCCCTTCCGCCCAAACGCACTCCAGCACGCCCTCACCCCCGCAGGCACGGCCGCCCCAGGAAGGACCGCCCAAACAGCAGCCTCACAGGCGGGAGGCCCCTCAGTTATCTTCAAGGAGCCGCGGCACCCTTCAGCGTCCCACCAGGTACAGGGATTAATCAGACGCGTCCCTCGTCTTGGGGGGGGAGTATTTGTAAAGTCACCAATTCGGCGCCAGGATAGTGTTTCGGCGGCGCCATTAATTAAGTCTCCGCTGAGCTTGTTTTCTTTGGTGACTTCCCGTTTTCTTCAAGCTCAATTAGTCACGCCTAAAACGTGCCAGGTCACGCATTTTAATCATTTTTACTTTATGGTATTTATACGAATGTCACACATTGTGTATCACATGTTTCTTCATTCACAGGCATCAAGACTGTATCTATATTGTAGCTCTGTATGTTTTGTATTGTAATTTGTACTCGTTCACTGCATATTATTGTTTATTGTTTCGACCTCAGGTCACAGTCAATTCCATTGTCTCTCACGGCCCGGCGTCAGTCGGCCGCAATATAAGCTGCCTGGATCTGTAATAAAGTAGCAGTAACCTTTACCTGCTCGTTTCTTTGACACCTTACAATTGAGAGTAAGAGGTTTAAAATGTGTAACAGGAGGAAAATCGCAAAGCAGTTGAACGTGGCTAGAAGAGGGAGTTCAGAAAAAACTCCCCCGGGGAGGTTCCTGTCATAATACATTACTAATATTATATTTGCACGTATTGATTGATTTATTTATTTAATAATTTTCCTTTTTTTTTCTAATAATAATCTCGTCTTTCTGTATGCCCTGTAACCTTCCGTTAATATTCTTTGGAAGTTTCTGAATTTCAAGTCAGTGACCCCTTTAGTGGGCTTGTTCATAGGATTAAGGGTTTATCTTCTCAATAATAATCATAATGGTAATAATAATGATATTAACCAGCATAGGAGAAAGTCCTTCCCATCTTGGCTGTGTCAGTTTGCAACTTAACTCCCTTTCTTTAGTCTTGCTGTTCGGCCTCTCTAGCCATTTCCCAGTGCTTGGCTTTTTAGCCTAAATTTCATCGTTCATTCCTAAAGGTGATACTGTTCCGTTAAAAAACAAGCCCGTCTCGGTCGAGTTTAATGCTGGAGGTTTGTCGTGTTTTGCAGGCCTTTCCTGCGATTGCAGGACATTTCCAGGTATAGCGGGCAGTCCAGAAGGTAGAAGCAGGCATCTGCATCTTCCAGAACGAGTTTGAGATTCATTAAGATGCTAGAATCTTGGAATAAGTTGAATATTCCATGGCAATATCCTGAAGCAAGGTCAGCTTTATAAAATAGGAAGCACTAAAATTAAACAGGCACTTTTGGGGACTTGGCATTCCTGATAAGTATCCTACACTTAACACTCAGTTCAGGAGGTTCGTCTGAAAATGCATCGAATCTAAAATGGCAGCATAGCAAAAAAATATCCGAAATAATTTAGCCAATAGCGTTGAAGTCTGCCAAGTTCAGTATTACTCAGATTGACATAACTTGTAAAGTGTCTTCGGAAATAGGACAAAGAGCAGTGTTCTCTTAAGCAAATCCTCATTTAGCTCTGTAAGGCCAAACTTATTCTAGTTTTTACTGTTCCTGGATACTGTTGATTCTTGGCTAATTCTTTCCATCTTTTTTAGTTCTGCTTCGAGTTTTGCCACTATGGAAGTTCACAAAAGACAATTTGGCATCGTTGCACAGCGGGTGTCGTTGCTGACATCCAGACGTAGCCAGTTTATTTGTCGTAACGTAGCAATATTTGTCCTCTGCACTGAGATGTTGTACTCTTTTTAAAAAGCTCTCATATGTTAATTTGCCTTCATACCTAAGAGTGAATGTATAATTTTTGTAAATTGACAAATTTAACAGAAAGCCAGTATACAGATAATGACTCCACTTACGTAAGTTATCAAAGGCACCAAGTTTGTCAGCTGCATTGCAAAGCATCTGCAAGATTCTTTGCTGTTTGTGGGATGAAGAATTTAGATTTTTAGGTTTCATCGGCAGGTAGTGCCATCTTTGCAGCGTCTCTTCGGCCCCTAGCTGCAACCCCTTTCATTCCTTTTACTGTACCTCCGTTCATATTCTCTCTCCCTTCCATCTGACCTTCCACCTTCTCCTAAGAATCGACTCATAGTGCAAGTGCGTTGAGGTTCTCCTCCTTATGCCGTAATTCTACGTTCCATTCCACAATACATTTTAACAATATCTCTTGAATTGAATAAGTATAAAATACTAGTTTAGGCTTTGGATGATGTTTAATTGCTGCCAAGTCTCCTAAAAGCTTCACAAAATTCGAAACGCGTTTCAAAGGAACACGAGCATCGATGAAACACGAAACACGTCATAAAAATTTACTGGAGATTCTAAAATACAATCTTATCAATAGCAAAAATGTTATTATTTACATGGGAAACGTACAGGCTGGGCTAAGCATTGCCGTATGAATCTTAACCCTCTGCGAGTCACTTGTACCTCAGCGACTTGCACCATTTTTGGCAATTTTCTCCTCCGTACTTGACTTATTTCATTGTTTGTCCATTTTTTAAACATGATATATTTGAAGTATAAGTATTCTATTTTAAAATGAGACCAGAATGAGTATTGTAGCATGAATTTTAACTTAACAGACAGAGCATTTAGTACAATATCCCTTATATGTCCAGTCCTGGAACAGACAAGACCTTGCATGTGCCTGGTGACTTAAGGGGTTAAGATTAATTCCATATTCCACTCTATATTCTGAAATTGGGTAACTGATTAGTCGAGTCTTTCCGAAGTCACACTTGGCCCGCATCCCTAAGACTTCTTCCCGGCGTGGATAAGCATGTGTCTGGTCAGGTGACCCTTCACGTAGAAGGCCCTCCCGCACTGGACGCACTTGAAAGGCTTCTCCCCCGTATGGGTCCTCATATGTGTGTTGAGGTCACCCCTCCAGGAATACGCCTTCCCGCACTCCTCACAGGCGTAGGGCTTCTCCCCGGTGTGGACCCTCATGTGGTTCTTGAGGTCGCTCTTCCAGCAGAAGGCCTTCCCGCACTCCTCGCAGGAGAAGGGCTTCTCCGCCGTGTGGATCTTCCTGTGGCAGTTGAGGGTGCACTTCCGAGGGAACGCTTTGCCGCACTCCTCGCACACGAACGGCTTGAGCCCCGTGTGCGTCCTGAGGTGTTCCGTCAGGGAGAACTTGTGGGAGAAGGCCCTGTCGCACTGGGGGCAGCCGTACGGCTTCTCCCCGGTGTGAATTCGCGCGTGCTGCGTGAGGTGGCTTATCTGGGAGAATGCCCTGTCGCACTCGCCGCAGGGGAACGGCCGCTCGCCCGTGTGGATTCTCATGTGCTTCTTGTGAGCGCACCTCTCGGAGAACGCCTTCCCACACTCGCCGCAGACGAAGGGTTTCTCTCCCGTGTGGATCAGCATGTGACGCTTGAGGTTCGACTTCTGGAGGAACTGCTTCCCGCAGTCCAGACACACGAACGGCTTTTGCAGGGCGACCTCCTCGGGCTGCAATTTCTGAGATGGGATTCCGCCGTCATCTTCTCCGTCGACCGAATCTTCCATACTCCCTCCGCAACTAATTTTATGCGAACAGTCGACATCGCATCCGCCAGACTCGCATGCTTCCAGCTCCGTCTTGACCACCGTGATCGGGTCCAGAGGCAGAGAGATGTCGTTATCTTCCGCCCTCGTGCCAACAGAGTCCCCGTTTTCGTGGCTGACCGGAGAGGGTGAAGGCGGTCCTTCAATCTCATTTTCCAGGTGAGATTGTAAGGGAATTTCAGAATTCATCTCGGATTTTCTGTGCTTCGAGTTCTGTAGCACGCAGTAAATGTTCCTCGCCGTCGAACTTCTCCAAAGGATGTCGTGCAATTGGAACCTCGAAAGTTTCAGCGAAGATGCAACACATTGCTACCCTAAAACAGTTCTCCTGTTTTAATAATTAACTTATATTTTATATATTTATTTAATAATTTTTTTACTTTTTCTTTTCTTTGGAAGCTTGAATTTCAAGTCAATGGTCCCTTTTGTTGGGTTTCTTGTTAAATATAAATAGGGTTCGTTCTCTACTTAATGATAATATTAATAATACCCTATACACCTGCACTTGCTCCTTACTGCCCCATAAAAAATATTTCTTAGTGATTCTAATGCACCTTCCAACTTCTAACTAATCACTTACACAAACAAGATCAAATTGTGGCAAAAACCATGGGAGCATGTGTCACTGGCACAGAAGAATAATTTTAAAAATGTCTTCCTTTACCATCTTTACGGGAAAAATGTCAAACATTCAGGACAGAACTTCATATAGAGTATAAATCTGTAAACATTATATACGTAATTTAAACCGTAAGTTGACATACTGGGCATTTAGTACCCACATAACGACCAGAATCTTCCATCAATTTGCGTATATACCATTTTCATTTTTTTTAATCCCTAGTCAGGGTCGCCGTTTCTGACGAGCCGCCTCGGCTGGTTTACTGCCTCGAACGGTACATTCCATAATTGGTGTTTGGCAGGTGGATGCCCTTATCACCTTAGCCCCTTCTGCTCGGCGCCCTTTCGTCTGTTTTGTCTGAAATTCGAGAATGCGACAAATGATTAGTGAATACTGTGTACCGTCACTGAGTGCACGTATAATAAAAACGCTACCGTCATCTCGGGCTTTGCTTTTACCGTAACAACAAAAAAGCTTCATAACAAGTTAAAAACTGTCAGATACAGTGTGTCATTTTTGCAGTGACTACATTTGTAGTCATGTTTTTAAAATATTCAAACAACAAAAAGCTTCATAACAGAATCGAAAAGTTAAAACATCGTCGAAAATCGTCAAAATCATAAGATACAGTGTGTCATTTTATCCCATTATTATTGAGTTTTACATCAAACCCAAATTATGATTATTCTGCCACATTTGTAGTCAGGAAATAATTTCTTGAAAATATTCAACACAATCGAACGTTCACGTAAGCGGAACCGTTTAAACCGGGAAATATTAATTATCACTGAAATTATTCACATACATTTATATTCCTTCTTGTACTCCACAACATACGCGATAAAAACAATTAAATTTTGCAATGAAAACCTTCTTTCTGTAACAAAGTCTAGGTGAGTTTGAATTTTCACCACTACAAATGTAGTCATTGGGCACAGGGAGTTTGGCTACATACTAGTAACATTTCACAAGAAGCACATTGGCTCATGGTTAGGGCAAGTGTTCTCTCTCTCTCTCTCTCTCTCAATAAGAGGAGGAGAGATCTACCAAAATGGAAACATGGCCATATTATCCCACAGCCTGATCTTACTTGTGACAGAGGAAAAGGTGCAAAGCAAGTTCTTTTCGAAAAATGCCCAGAGCTTGCTGGTGCATCTGAATGGGTTATTTTTGAAAAGGTTTTCAGCGATATGTTGAAACATTTGGTATGCTAAAAGATACAAAAATATGCCAGGATTTCAAATAACAGAGAGACTATTGCAGTAGAGCACCTGACCTATCTTGTCCTGCATTTTCAGAAACCGTGAGTCGAAATCGTTTTCAGCAGATAAAACAAGTTCTGCATATGGCAGGTAATCAGTCTCCTGGGGCAAATAAAATGGCTAAAATTACTCCTTTATACGAAGTTTTGAACAAATCTCTGCTCGTGTTTGGTGTGTTACATGAACATCTAAGCACGGACGAGTCCATGGTGCCTTGTTTTGGAGGGCATTCGTGTAAACAGTATATTAGAGGAAAGCCAATTAGATTTGGCTACGAATGCTGGGTTATTGCAAGTTCTTGTGGAATGCAAGGACACCCCACTTGGAACACATGTCGTAATGGACTGTCTACAAATTTGTGATACCCTGGCTTCTCGCCATATAGTTTTGGATAATTTTCTCACGTCCTATGATCTCATTTCAGACTTGGAGAGTTCAGCTATAGAGCAACTGGAACTGTAAGAGAAAGGACGTGTAATGATTTCGCAGCCACGTGCCATTGCACATTATCATAAAACAATGGGAGGAGCTGACCTCACGGACAGGTCGTTATCAAATTTGAGGCCAAGAATTCAAGGGAAAAAACGGTACTGGAATCTATTTGTGAATGCGGTGGGATGAAACAAATGGATTTCCGAAGAAGTTTGGTGACCGCGACGATTGCAAGGTCAAGTCCAAGGCCGAGGGAAGGATCGAAGTCATTGCACTTGAAAATTTGTTTTCAGAAGTATCGTGAAAAGTAATTTACCTTTGTCTTAATAATATAGAGGTGCTTTGTTTATATTATTTCTTGGCAAGATTAGTATTATGCTTTATTTTTTACTGTACAATCCAGTATAGAAGTGCGAGAAACAGTTCCATTTGAAACTATTTTCAGAAGTATCGTGAGAAGTAATTTTCCGTAGCTTTGCTAATGTAGAATAGTTTTGGTGATAATAAAGAATTTTTTCATCATGCATTACTGATATATATTCATTAAAAAGCTGCAAGTAATATTTTTGTCGTTTACCAACAAGTTATAAGGTAATAAGGGGAGAGTAAGCCAAAGGTAACCCCTTAAGAGCCCAATGACTACAAATGTAGTCATCTAATTTTTCGGGGGTTAAAATCGATTTAGGGTGCTGTGATGATATATATAACTTAATTAGGCCTAAAGCAACTCAATATGAAAGAATAAAGCAAAGTGAAAAATATTTACATTGGCTGGGTTTGCCTTTTTTCTTTGAGTCTTCAGCTGAAAAAAACCCGTACGGACAGCGTCGACAGACTCTAATAAAACCGAGATGGTTCCAGAGGGTAATCAGCCTGCAGAGAGAGAAAAAGAGAGAGAGAGAGAGAGATAAACTATAGGAAAAGGTGATAAATAAATAAATAGGAGGGAATAGAGAATAAAACTGATACACATAAACAATTAGAGACCAAAAGATTCCACAACTTCTGATCGTCAAAAAGGCCGAGACTCAAAAGGGAAAAGGAATTTTATGACAAAATTCGAGATTGTTATAAAAAATTTGGTATGTTTGATGACTGGCGGGTGGATGGTCAACATATACCTAATTTGCAGCCCTCTAGCCTCCCTCCTCAGCAGTAGTTTTTAATTAAGATCCGAGGGCAGACGGAGAGCCAAAGCCGTCACAATAGTTATCTTTTACAGAAAACTAAAATTAGTCCTAATTTCCTGCTTTTTTATGGAGATAAAATATGTAAAATATTGAATAAAAATAATTTCTGGTAATTATTGAAATTATTATTATTAACTATTTCCGTAAGTATAATTAGAGTAACCACAAACTGTTCAGCGGTTAATCTTATTATACTCGCAGAAATAAATTGATAATCATATTAATTACCAGAAATTATTCTTATTCAACATTATAACATTAGTATCCTGTAAAAGAAATTATTATCAGTCATCAATAATTGAAACAAAAATACGGAAATGTGATTAATTACGAGTAATATTTACGTAGCAACAAACGAGCGACCTCCATTATTTTATAGTTCCATTTTTCATTAGTAGTTTAATCTTATTAGCCTGGGCTAGTTGTAGCTTGACCTAAAATACCGTGTTGGCCTATTAGTACCTTAAATCAAATAGCCTGTGCTGTTAGCCTAGGCTATTAGTACCTTAAATCAAATAGCCTGGGCTATTAGTACCTTAAATAGCCTTGGCTATTAGTACCTTGAATCACATAGCCTGTGCTGTTAGCCTAGGCTATTAGTACCTTAAATCAAATAGCCTGGGCTATTAGTACCTTAAATCAAATAGCCTAGGCTATTAGTACCTTAAATCAAATAGCCTGGGCTATTAGTACCTTAAATCAAATAGCCTGGGCTATTAGTACCTTGAATCAAATAGCCTGTGCTGTTAGCCTAGGCTATTAGTACCTTAAATCAAATAGCCTGTGTTGTTAGCCTGGACTATTAGTACCTTAAACCAAGTAGTCTATGCTATTATCCTGGGCTATTAGTACCTTGATCAAATAGCCTACGCTATTAGCCTGGGCTATTAGTACCTTGATCAAATAGCCTGGGCTACTAGTACCTTAAATAGCCTGGGCTGTTAGTACCTTAACCTCAAATGGCCTATGCTATTAGTCAGAGATATTAGTACCTTAAATCAAATAGCCTATTCTATTACCCCAAGCTATTAGTACCTTGACTTTAAATAACCTTAACCTCAAGCAGCCCATTAAATTAGCCTGGGTTATTAGTACCTTAAATCAAACAGCCTGGGCTATTTGTTCCCTAACCTCAAATAGCCTATGCTCTTAGCCTCAGCTATTAGTACCTTAACTTTAAATAACCTATGCTTATAGCCAAGGCTATTTGTACTGTAACCTCAAAATAGCCTAGGCTATTACAATAACCTGGGCTATTAGCTCCTTTACATCAAATAGCCTATGCTATAAGCTTTGGCTATTAGTTCCTTACCTTCAAACAGCCTATGCTAATATCCTGGGCTATTAGTACCTTAACCACAAAACACCTGTGCTAATAGTCAGGACTATTAGTACTTTAATCTCAAGTAGCCTATGCAATTAGCCTGGGCTATTACTAACTTAACCTGAGATAGCCTATGCTATTGGTACCACAACTGCAAATATCGGGAGCTATTAGGACCTTTACTTAAATAGCCTATGCTAATAGGCTGGGCAATTAGTAACTTAACCTCAAACAGCCTATGCTAATAGCCTGGGCTATTTTACCCGGTTATTAGGCCATAAATAGCCCTACATCCCAAGGGTAGCCTTAGGTTAAGGGTAAATATCCTTAATATATAATATAATTATAATGGTAAATAGCCCAAACATTAATATAATCAATGTAATTATGATGATAATTAATAGGAACAATTGTAACTATTAAATAACTACTGGGGCTATTACTGTCAATAGCGTAAATAGGGACGCTGTTAGTAGTAGTAATTTGGAGGTGGTGGATATGGAACGGCCCATCCTGGAATGTGAAAGAAATGAATAAATAAATAAATAATGGTTATTTGTTGTTATGGTTAGGTAGGAGAGAGAGAGAGAGACTAAGTGAGAGAAAGAGATTGAGGGAGAGAGAGACTGAGGGAGAGAGGGAGACTGAGTGAAAGAGATTGAGGGAGAGAGAGAGACTGAGTGACAGAAAGAGATTGAGGGAGAGAGAGAGAGAGAGACTGAGTGACAGAAAGAGATTGAGGGAGAGAGAGAGACTGAGTGACAGAAAGAGGGAGAGAGAGAGACTGAGTGATAGAAAGAGAGAGATTCAGTGAGAGAAAGAGGAGAGAGAGATTGAGTGAGAGAAAGAGGAGAGATTGATTGAGTGATAGAAAGAGAGAGAGATTGAGTGAGAGAAAGAGGGGGAGAGAGAAAGAGAGATTGAGGGAAAGAGGATGAATGAGAATGAGAGAGAGAGAGATATATTGAGAGAGAGAGAGAGATTGAGTGAGAGAGAGGCTGAGTGAGAAAGAGAGAGAGAGAGACAGTGAGAGAAAGAGGGAGAGAGATTGAGTGAGAGAGAGGCTGAGTGAGAAAGAGAGAGAGAGAGATTGAGTGAGAGAAAGTTTCTTGGATAGACAGAGAGAGAAGGAAGGAAACTCTCTCTCTATCTCATAATTAGGACTCAATTTTTTCAGTATTTTTTATATTGTTACAAGAAACTAATTTTTGTAATATCTGAATTTATATATAACTTCTCATTTATGTATTGTTTAGTATAAGAGTTTTAACTTAATTTTACTTGAATATATATATATATATATATATATATATATATATATATATATATATATATATATATATATATATATATATATATATATATATATATATATATATATATATATATATATATATATATATATATATATATATATATATATATATATATATATATATATATATATATATATATATATATATATATATATATATATAACCTTTTATTTTATTTCATTTTTACTGTTCCAATTTTTATGAATGGTGAACATTATTTGATAAAACTTTGTACTCTCTCTCATTTATTTTGGTATTTTAATCATTGTTTGTAAATCTTTTTAGCTTATTCATCTTTACAATTTTCATTTATTCCCACAATGCATTGCGCACGCTCTACATCATCATCTGCATCTGTTCACCTACGTTAACATACTGCCATATTCCTTACGTGCTTTTCTGGTACTCCTGATGTCGGTGTTGCTGGACGACGTCTGAATCGGTCCGACGACAGTCGTCCGAACTGTTCTAGTTCCCGTTTTCTTTTGTTGGCTTGGCAATCGAACACAAGCCATCCCTTGGATAAAACAAAGTCCCTGGCAGCTACTATCATTCCCTTCAGCATCAAATTCTGCCTCATGCCTCCCTTAGCAAAGTCTTTATTGTACCTCGTCCCGACAGAGAAGTTTTAAGGGTGGCTTCCGAGAGCCACCGAGTCAATCTTCATATTGGAAGGGTCACTTAAATATAAGAGTGATTAGAAAAACAATTTACTGAACTGCATATTGTGAATTATATAACTACATAACTAATTAGCCTACAGGGGTCAAATTCATAATGTGATTTACAAAACAAGTGAAATGAATCGTACAGGCAGAATGATTGGGAGACGGCTCGCAAACAATCAATCGGTGACTTTGTAAGAGGCCCGTCGCACCGAAGCCGTCTCTTCCAAACACACGTGCGTGTTCGTGTGCTCGTCATCCATCGGAGGGGACAAGACAGAACAAGAGCATCCCATTTTCTCTCACTCGCAGAACGCAACTTCTACCATACAATATCTCTGTCTGTTTCTCCCCAACCATCGTTGTCCTGATTTATGTACAATCACCACTACTTGCATTGCCATGCAAACATTCTAATCATTACCATAATGTTCCACCGAATCTTCTGTATCAAACTGTGTGTATGTTTCTGTTTGTGAAGACGCCAAACGTCTCGCCATTTCAAATATATTATGCTACTGCACTGTATTCATTAATCTGTCTCGAATCTCATGCAATTGGCCATATGCAGAATTTCCTGGCCTTTCCATTGATATATGTTTTATCACTGTACGTTTATTGCCTCTCTCACAGTTGCCATCTGTTTGTCTGCCGACAAACACAGATGCCCGAATCATTACCTCTGTTTTCCCCTGTCTGTGTGTAGATGCTACTTTACCGCTCGCACAGGCCAGTAATATCTTCGAAGATTCTGTACATTCATTCAGTAAGGAACCACCAATAAACCAGTCAACACCCAGCCAGTATGTCACTCGATCCTGTCCTTACAACTTTAAAGCCTCCTCAAGTGGTGATCGAGTCTCTCCTTCATGGATCCAGAAATGTTGTTTCAGGTCGCTCCTCCTGGAAAAGGCTTTCCCACATTCCCCGCACACGAAGGGCTTCTCCTCATCAATTTCTTCCTTTCTCACGCGAGCCAATCGTCTTTGCCTCCGATTACTGACGTAAAGTCCTCAGAGCAATATTTCATAACACACTTACTCTTCTGTCTTGATTTCCATCAGTGGATCCAAATGAGAAAACGGCATTGCAGTCCTTGCAGACGAATGGCCATGTGGACCTTCACACGTGACTTCCGTAACAACAAATTCCCTCAGTCAGTGCACCTGAAGGGCTTCTCACCTGCGTGAGTCAAGGAATGTCGTTCCAGGCTGCTCCTTCACACTCTTCGCTCAAGCAAATGGCTTCTCCCTAAAATGGACTGGCCAAGTGGGGTCTTCAGAATTGATTTTCTGAGAACGATCACGGTCGCGAGAAGGCCTCCCTGTGTGGATCGCCATGTGGGTCTTGGAGATTTGATTTCTGGGAGAACGACTTCCTCACAGGTCTTGCACATGGCTAGCTTCTCTCCCCGTGTGGATCTCCGCGTGGGTCTTGGAGATTGATTATGGCAGAACGATTTCGCAGTCCTTGCACACCAAGGGCCTCTCCCCGTGGTGGATCACCAAGTGGTCTTGAGAGCTGATTTGGCAGAACGACTTTAGACAGTCCTTGCACACGAAGGGCCTCTCCCCTGTGTGGATCGCCATGTGGGTCTTGAGATACGATTTCTGGGAGAACGACTTCCCACAGCTATTGCAGGCGAAGGCCCTCTCCCCTGTGTGGATCGCCATGTGGGTCTTGAGATTTGATTTCTGGGAGAATGACTTCCCACAGTCATTGCAGGCGAAGGCCCTCTCCCCCGTGTGGATCTCCATGTGGGTCTTGAGATGCGATTTCTGGGAGAATGACTTCCCACAGTCAAGGTGCTTAAGGGCCTCCCCTGTGTAATACCATGTGTTTCGTGGAGATGCCAGGAGAAGAACTTCCCACAGTCCTTACACACAAAGGGCCTCTCCCCCCTGTGGATCGCCATGTGGGTCTTAAGATACGATTTCTGGGGGAACGACTTCCCACAGTCATTGCAGGTGAAGGCCCTCTCCCCTGTGTGGACCACCATGTGTCTCTTGAGCTGCGATTTCTGGGAGAACGACCCACAGTCCTTGTAATACGAAGGCCGCCCCTACCCTGCGGTGGGTCATCATGTGTTTCTGTGAGATTTGATTTATGGGAGAATGACTTCCCACAGTTATTACAGGGGAAGGGCCTCTCCCCTGTGTGGATCTCCATGTGGGAAGATAAGGTCTTCCCCTTGTCGACTTCCTTTCTGACAGGCAGCGAATCGCCTTCATCATCCTCACAGTGATACTTCATGTCACCATCAGACTCATAACACACCTCCACTTCCATCTTCATTTCCATCTTCACTTCCATCACTGGATCCAAAGAGACAGAGGTACAGCTGCCTGGGGCATCACTGCCCACTAAACCTCCATTTTCACTCTTGACCAGAGATGGGGACACTGCGTCCTCTGTCTCGCTCTTCAACTGAGATTCCAAGATGCTCATTTTAGCCGTTGGTCCTTCAATGTCGTTTTGTATGTAAGGGATCACCTACTTTTTCACTTTCTTCATTGTTATTCACTGCCTATCACTCATATTTGTTTCTTATTCTATTTTCTTCCCTTTCCTCCTTTCACCAATACACAAATCTGATATCTGGAATCTTTTATCAACTATCTAATTTAGGAACTTATTCAACACCTCACAAGAACTTGCACTTCCATTCATCGCTGGACGCCCATTCATTCCCGAAACCTTGACAACGTAAACCGATGACTTCTTGTTCCAGCACGGAGAGTCTGGAATACGGTGAAGGTAAAAAAAGATTATTAGAAAAATTTACATAAAACTGAGCTAATTCTTATTGTTCATAGCAATCCCATCAATCATACTGAGCCCATATTTAAAACGTCCAGCGTACCCCTCATGAAAGAGTATCACTTGAAACCAATGTAGTCTCTTCGTTAGACCTTGAGGACATTGATAGAAAGTCCCCACAAAGACCTTCTTCCTCCTGGCAGCAAAAAGCGAGCATCGCCACCCCCAGAGCAACAGTTGCACCCGCGTGGAAAACCGAGGGTGCAAAGGTACCATAGTGGTGAGTCAATCAGTCCTCTTCCTCAGAAAAGGATCAAATGCTGGAAGGCTTTCAAGACTTCATGCAGTGATTCTAAACATAGCCTCTTCTTCCACTTCCCTTTCTTTGAAAGTATTTAAAGAGGAAGACTGTAGTTTATGGAGATCTTCCACAAAACCTCACTATTGAACAACCCAATCCAAAGTTCAGAGCCATTGATAGCTTCCGAGCCACACGGCAGGGTCGTGCTAACCACTCTCTAACAGCCCCGAAGATCTAGAGACAGACAGGCTGAAGCCTTACCCGGTCACTGTGGCCATCTAGCCATGGGAGAACCAGGAACACCAGCTCATGGCTCTCCAAAAACTCAATTAAAAACCAAGAATTCAGGAATGAATGACCAGTGCAAACAGGCTGCGCAAATCCTCCCCACGCTGGGATCCCCGGAAGACTGCAGGAGCTGAAGTGTTTCCACACTGCCCGATCAAGGAAAGAGAGGAGAAATACCTGTGATCATCAGCAAACCCACCTGGACCTGTAGGCTAGTCATGCAAAAACTTCAGTCTGATCCCAAAGGATCATGCTGAGGAGGGAGAAGTAGATTACGTGTTTCTGTGGTCATCCGAACATAGAAAAGCAGGAAGGACACTCCAAACTCATTGACGCCTGTCAACTCGGTCCGTAGACCGGGAAAACGAAGACTCTAACAAGGGATCGACGCACTACTTCTCTCAGAGAGAGGAAGAGCATTTGACTTGAAGCAAATTCCAAAGCTTACCGTGATGAGACGCAGAGAACCTCGAGTCTAAGAGAAAGGCACCAGTATCACCCCTGCCTGGGAAATCAATCGCCAATGGTGATCGAGTCGGTGACCGGATAATTTGCCGTAAACAAATACGCTGTGATAATTGGCCGTACGGATATTTCCTGCCATTGGAGGGACATTTTTGCCATAGGAGCACAAGAAGAGAAGGATAAAAATAAAATAAAAATAATGAAGGCTCACACTTATTATTTAAAAGTTGCTTTTTAAACACTATAAAGCTAAAAATCTCCATTGCAATTGCATGTAAATGATGTTGTTTTTCATTGGAAATCGTAATCCTGGACAATGCTTTAGTATGCGCTATAAAGATCTGTATTTTTCTGATTGAGGTTTCTCCTTGTTGCATCGGGATGACCTTCTTTTCTAGAAAGAGATTCTTTCATTTTTCAGGAGACTGATAAATTTCCATGTTTCCTGGATTTGTATTTGTGACAGATGCTGATAGCACATTATGGAGACCTACTCACCCATTGCTGGTGTTAGCCAGCTGGTTTGGGGTTCTACACATTCCAAAGACCGACAGGAAAAGTAGGAGGAGTGAACCTACTGCCTACGACCTCCCCTGCGCCTCTCTCCTCACAATGTCATGCCTTTCAAAATATGCCACGAGTTCTTCTGTCAAGTCATCGTCATCCACAAGTTCTATCAATGCATCGATGGAGTCTGGAGGCGGGATGAATGCAAGTGCGTAGGGCACTTGACTTTTGTGTTCAAATCACAATCAGTTTGATATTGCACCTTCAGCCCAATGTCCACCTTCTGTAAACATTTTTACGGAAATAAAAAAGCAGCCGGTTACATTTATGGATGGACAATTGTCAGAAAACTAAAAATACTAGCTTGTTCAAAAATCAATCATTAGATTTTCAAATCTTGGGGGACTCGAGCCACCCTTAACCTTGAAAAACCCATTATAAGTGCTGAGTCTTATTCTCGAAGAGACCGTATAATTGGATGCATAAATGCTCTGTAGTTGACATGTACAGGTACTATACTGTGACTGATACTAATAGATTTCAGGGACAAACATTAATGTTCCATCGCATGCCCATTTCTCATGTATTTCCAGATCGTGCAACCCTGCAGTCGTATCAGAAATCAACATTCTGTTCTTGTCTTCCACCCCACTAACGTAGGGTAAAAACCTTTCCCCGTTCTGCAGACACGTAAAGTCTTCGGGAATTACACAACTGATTCCTGATCTAGGTATTGGAGGGGCATTTTCTTCCTTCTGTCTCCATCTTCTAATGCTTCTTGATGAACTTCTGCTATGAAACAAGATCAAATTGAATACCATCACAAGAAGCTGCAATGTGAGGGACATGATGTGTGCAAGCACAGAGTAAGTAGAATAAAGCACATTTCATTTGTGTATCATTACCATATGAGCATAGAACTCTAGAGTAATGGTATTCAAAGGGAAATTGGGATGCACTATATGAAATCATACAAGGAATAAACCATTTGAGCATTTTATAAAAAAATTGGGAGAGATGTTGGAGGGGAAGGGCTGAGAGAAAACTGTCAAAGCGATCAAGACTGAAGTCATCTTGAAATGGCTGGTGACAGACAGAGAGCAGCATTGTGTCTTAACTTGACCTCACGGCTGAAGGAAAAGCATAACTTTGATACTAATTGTCAGCCATTTCCAGCTCGAACTGAAAAGAAGATGAATGGTCCCGGTCCCGAAACCTAGCCTGTCCGCCCCCGAATTCTGGAAGAAGACCGAGTGGGGCACCTCCTCTGCCTTCATGGTGAGCAGCTGGTGACGGCCGCCATGGTTCCAGAACCTTGCACTGCTCTTCAGAGAACAGGGTGAGTGAGCACCTGCCCGCCCCTACTCATCATCTCTGGAGCTGGGCTGTGGCGGCAGCTCATCAGGGTCCATAGCCTGGGGCCCTACCAGCCTGCTGAATTGGTGGAACTGCTCTCCCAGGATATCGCAACTGGAACTTTAGAAGTTCAAGCGGCTGTGCAGTGCATTACTACCCTAATACTATTCTCACTGCACTTCAGTAAGTTTTTATCTGTTTGTTTATTTATTTATTTTATCTTTCTTAATAAGTGAGTGAGATCTCTTCTTTGTGTGTTTCCCTTTACCTCCTCTTACTTCTTCCCAATGAACACCTTCATATTCTTTGGAAGCTTCAATTTCAAGTCAATGGTGCCAGGCCTCAAGTCTCCATATGAACAGGTTTCATCTTTCTGAATCATAATAGAATAATAAAGGCGATTTCCCACAACCAGTACTGTACCCGGGGTCCGGGGACCCAAGCGTGTTGCGCTGGTGCTGTTGGCAGTGGGAGCTGCAGTGGGGTGTACTGGAAGTGAGACCTCGTAGCTCATGGAAGAAGGAGAAGCACTATGGAATCCTCTACGCTGGGAGAGGTGCCTCTCTTCCTCCACTACTAGCTGGAAGAAGAGGGGGATCGGTGTGACATCACATGATGAAGATGAAGACATGCGACAATGACTTCTGATTCCTCTTCACCCTTCTCTCCGGACGGTGCATGCCTGACAGCAGGTAAGTAGGAAGATGTCATCAAGGGATGAAAACACAGAGGGTAACATCTGAGGACACAGGACCAGAGGCACGTGCTCTATTATCAGGTACGTAGAGGTAGACACCGTAACCGTGGAAGTAGTGACAGTCACAGTGGAAGCAGTTACTGGAAGGGGGAATTTAGAGGCCTCATGGGAGACTGGGCTTCTCAACACTGTAATCCCAGGAGACCTAGAGATGGCCATAATTCTAAGCCCTTGCTCCATACAACACCTGCAAGACAAGTTGGATTAGAGCTATCTCCCTTCATTTCCAAGGGGAGGAGTGTCCCCATGGACAACTCCTCCGAGTGAAAGGACGCTCTGGCAGAGGGAACAATTGATTTTTGACCATTAAGTAACAGACTTTTAAGCATCACAAACTCTCCTATTCGAGGTCTCAATGACAGACTAATGGTCTGCTGTGATTTCTCTGTGGAACGTATATAGACATTATTCGCGGAAAATTCGCCCATTCACTATATCTTTCACTGAGAAATATTCACTAATAATTACTGTATTTTCATATCATTTTCATGACTAAATGCACTTTTTGTTTTTGTTGTCTTTGAACTATCAAAATAGGCAGTTCTCAGTGTTTTTAGAGGGGTTTTAAGTATGTGCAGGGGGTGGTGGTACGCGATCCCTGAATGTTAGTGGTGTTTACTGTACAACCCATGAGACGGCTCCTCTCCATACTCAATGATGAGGAATAATATTACATGTCGATTATCTGTATTTCTCCTAAGAATATTTATATTTTGTAAGTGGAATTTTTATTTCTGTTCTTCTGTATTTGCAAGGTCTTACGAGTCTCTGAATGTAAGCGGCCATACTTTACATTAGAGGAGTCTGGGTGTGTAGACAGAAGCGTGAGCCAACAAAAAACAAAAATCCCAGGTTGCACTGGTCGTTAGACTTCCCTGTGTTTTTTCTACCGGTGTACAGTTGACCGCCTGGGATTTGTTGGGGAGGGACCACAACTCCCAGTGAATACCTAAAATCTGCGAATGCTTGACACCCCTCTAAAAATGTTTTTAACAGCCTATTTAAATAGTTTACACAAAATGTACTTATTCATGAAAATAATATGAAACTACAATGGTGAATACTTATCTTTGAAAAATTCTGTGAACAGGTGAATTTTCCACAACAAAATCCGCAAATCAGTGAAGTTGTGTGTCCTGAGCCGGGAACAGGCAGGGGGCCATGGTATTAGCCGAATTGTATCAGAATGGCCAACTTGCCCAAGATTACTGATGGAAAATCATATCAGTCAATTATTAAACACCCCTCCCTCCTCATCAACATGCCATCAGGATTCTACTGAGTTTGCAGGGCAGCAGTCTGATCGTCGGCACGCAGGGTAAAGTTGCCGATTCTTCGACATACTTTCCTGGAAGCGGCCTGCTCAAGTGAAAGTCTGACATTTCAACGGTGGTTCATCCTAGCCTGAACTTCCTTCGACCTAACCTACCCTAGGGTGCTGAGTTCTGACCTGGTGGGGGGGTGGGAGCCAATGGGTACCCCAAGGTGAGACAGCACGGAAGTACTAAACACGCATGGCAGCTATTCCCCGGCATTAACATCCCATTCTTGTCTCAGTGACCTGGGGTCATAAGTTTGGTTTTTGCTCAAAATCTCCAAAAACTTGATGGAAACTCCCAGGAAGACCTCTGCACGGAAATATTGTTTGTTTTTTAATGGAAATTTTCAAACTGTGCGGCACTGAAAATGTTGTGTGTATATATATGATAAAGTAACATGGATCATTTTATAACAATTAAGTCTCTAGTTTGTGTTTTCAGCAGAAAAGCCTATGATCTACTTCCAGTATCAGTCCCTTTGGGGATGAACATAAAAGCATCAAAGAAGATACAATTTCTTGCAAGCATCAGGCAATTTTTTCAAGACATTCAACCCCAGGCTGTACCATAAATACACCATTTTCATTGTCCATTTTAAAAATTTGTATGGTAAAACTACAGAACTATTACCTCAGATACTTGAGCTTCTCTACTTTCTCAGTGCCGCTGACTTAAGGAGGTAGTTGTTAATGGTTGTAAGAACTTTTATTAATATGACAACCTACCCATCGCTGAGGGGGAATCTTTAAATTGGGGGTTTTGGGAGGGGGAATACACTGGGATAATCGAACATGCTTTTTATCAAGAAATGGTTTGCACAAGTCATTAGAGGCTTGCAATGGTAGCGATCGTATGGAAGGGGAGGGAACTGAAGGGGTTGTGGAACATCAGAAAGTGAGGGAAGATTAGCAGGCCCCATTCCCATTCTATATAAATAGAATAATGGGTCGTGGGAGTGGTCAGGTGGGAGGGAAACATGAAGAGGGAGGACTGTGGAGCAAGGGATAATGAAACCAACAATAAAAATACTACCTCTCTTCATCAGCAAACACAAAGTATCAAAAATCAATTTACAAAACTTTTAAAGTATTTGTTTTACATTCATAAAACCTATTTCCAAAAGTAAGAAACCATGAGATCTGGTACAACGACAATGAAAACATACAGACTTTACTCTAAAACTGCTCAGACGGCACTTATAGTTAAAAAACCAATTTTGAAACAAAATGAACCAATGTCAAAAATCTTGATCAATGTGATCTAGAAAACCACGGTTCTGAACAGTGAGACGTAGAAACTGCACCTTTTTCTTTTTTTGTGGACAAAGGGATACAACTTATCCAGGACCGGATTTTTAGGGGAGCACTGGGGGCAATTGCCCTGGGCCCCCCTATCTGAGGGGGGCCCCGACTCAAAAAAAAATAGATAGATGGGAAATTAGTAAGATGTTGGGAAAAAAAGTATTTTGTGACCAAGGGGGGGGGGGGGCCCCGTAACATGCTGAGAAATATTTGATTTATTTATTTATTTTTTATTTTCTTGAGAAATTGTAATGATTAATGATGTAAAAGGTGCCATTAATGGCGTTAAGTTAAAGTAACAGACATTTGAACAAAGGCCAATGTATGATGAAGCACAATCTGCACGATTATCGTTTTCATTGTGACCCAAATTTGAAGCTGCAGCCTCTAGTTCAAAATGACTAATATCCAAATTTTGGATGCAAGATCGTGGCATACACACAGTGACTGTTACCCTAACGCAGATACAGTATCAAAATTTTTATTATAATTAGGTTTTTTATTATAATTAGGTTTGAAAGATCCAGCACATCCATCGCACTACCATGACTAATTTTTATGGCTGTCAATTTGAATTTGCTCTGGCGGTAAAAAAGCCAAGGCTGACTGAGATGCTAAGCTTTGCGCAGCCCCCACCCCCAAGGCCCCCGTGCAGAAGTTCACCTTCAAATAGACGCTGAGTTAGTGACAATGCTGAGTATTGACAGCAACAAGCATGACACCTCAGTCACATCACCCTGAATTACATCGCCTTTCCAGATGTTAACGTAGCCCTTGGAATATAATCTTAGCATGATGGTTCCTAACTGTTCAGGAGAAAGGTCATTTGGCAAATTGGCACCAATAAAAAATCATCTTAGGACCTCAGTGACTGATGAAAGGTCAAGTGCTTTATGTTTGTTACATGTAGAAAGTAGTGTTATTAAAAAGATACATTTTGATTTAGTCAAAGAATTTACTGAGGTAAGGTGTAGAAGGAGGGATTTTTTGTGTAGGCGCTGTAAAAAAAATTTAACAAAGAAATATATGCACCATAATAATCCATACCTTTTTTGAAAACAAATCCTTATATAATATGTTAGTATAATATATAAGCTGAATAATGTACACAAAGTTATTCTTAGTCTATGAAATTGTAAGAATTGGAAACTTTTTTTCAAAACCTCAATTACCCATTTACCTGCTTAAAAAAATGATTTAAACTATCTCTTTATAGATGATCCACCATGTGAGGCCTCCCACATAAGTGCTACAGGCCCCCCAATTTCTAAATCCGGCCCCGGACTTATCGCACCTAAATGCTTTATTCTTTAGATCAAGCCTGCACTCACTACCACAATGAGGGCAAAAACACTGTTTTCTTAACAGGCCGTGATCTTGACACAATTTAATTAATTTGCTCTAACTACCGAAGAAATAATAATAACTGAATTCATGAGAATTTACGAAACAGTTCTCACTAGTGACAGGCAAACTATCACGAGTTATAGGATCAGTAGAAGGCAACGTAACCGCCATTGTACTGGTGTGAAAGACTGAGTAAGTTGGGGGTACGGAAACCCAGCTCAGTGTGGGTGATAAGGCTTTTGATTGGTCGAGAGCAGCTGGGGGGGAACTGACGCGCCACCGAAAGAAGGCAAAGACAATTCTAGAAGAGTGTAGACAGGAAAGAAGGAAACTATCAGGGAAGTGGTAGAAACATACCAGCATATAAAGGGCAGAAGTGAGGAAAGTTCTGAAGAAAGAGAAGATGAAAAATGCATTGCAGCAACCAGTTACAAATCAGACAAAAATAATATGAAAACCTAACATCTCAGTTCTAAACAAGTTTTGTAAACTCCATAATGTAACTTAGTAGGCAGAAGCAATGAGACCACCAACCCCTTTAAAGAAAAACCTATTAAATGACAGTATATTAACCGAACTCTACCTACCCAACTCTAGTAGGCTACTGTTGCTTAGCTCCTACTATAGCTGTGATAGTATACTAACTTCAACTTACCCTAACCTAGGCTGTGGCATTTAGCCAGGGGCTCACTTCTGTGTCTCTCAGTGAAGAACTTTATCATAAAAGGAATCATGCAAAACTACCTGTAATGGAAATAGAGGAGGAGAGAGAGAGAGTAGAGAGGAGAGAGAGAGAGAGAGAGAGAGAGAGAGAGAGAGAGAGAGACAGGGCATCAGGAAAGACACAAGACAAAATAGGTAAAAACAGAACCAATTCTGTAACGGAACAACATGGAGTCTAATATAAGGGCAAATGTCATCAATTGGGGACAGGATTCTGTCCACAAGAAGAAACTGCTTACTGGATTTAACGACAAAGGAAAGATTCCACAAAGACGCTTATAAACACTGGAAATCGAAAGTGAATAAATACAATTAATATATATATATATATATATATATATATATATATATATATATATATATATATATATATATCCCACCCAGGAGAGGCAGACTGGTGTGGACCCACTCACGACGACACCTACCGCCTCCGGTGTCTTTTTCCTCTCTCCTCCCCTCCTCCCTCCTCCCGGCCCTCTCGTTCCTCTCACTTCTTTGTCCTTCCTCCCACCTCTCTTGTGTCCCAAGAAGCAGAAAGGAAAATGGACGTTGCAATACTTCTTTAGTTCTTTAAGTTGCACACTGGCCAACAACACAAGGGGGAAATAATCTGTCATCCTTCGTCGTCAGGAGAAGAAGGCTGAATAAATAGTTAGCACAAAGAAGGCTACTGTTTACGTTTTGTGGTAATTGAGGGACTCCTTTCTTGTAACGGCTCTTCTTCGGCTTCCTTTCTCCTTTAAAAGGCTTATTTGAGCCTCTTTTCTTTTATCACATCTTGTTCTTAATAAAGTAAATTTCATTTTTTCTATTTAAAAGCTATCCATATCTATTGAATGAGATTTAATCGATAATATTTTCAGTCTAGAACTTATGTCACCATAAATGCTCCAGATTCAGCGCTATCTCTTTATGACTATTTAATAATCGAAACACAAACAGTTCCTCGGATACATGTTCCTGGCAGCCATTATCATTCCCTCATCATCGTAAATTCTGCCTTCACGTCCCCAGCAAATTCTGTATCGTACCTCATCCGAGAGAGAAGTTGTGATGGATATGGTCCAGATTTTGATGGTATTCTAGACCCCAGGGTCAATCTTCATATTGATGGGCTACTTAAATACAGCATTGTTAGAAAACCATTTAATAATTGTAAAATGTAAATTCAATAACTACATAACCATTACCCTATGGTGGTCAAATTCAGAATGATTCCACAAACAAGGAAATTAAGTCATATCAGTGGAATTGTCCCTCCTTCGAAGGAGGTGCCACTGCCACCAGTAGTTATGATTTCAACAGAAGCCACAAAAACTAATGCAACTAGGTGCTTGTTTAAGAATCTTGTGATTTCTGTCGACAGCAGTTATGTCTAGTTTGCCTTCTTAATCACTGTGTATACAGTCACAACACTTCTGTTTTGCTTTTTCCTTCTTCCTGCTTCTCTCTTCGTTTTCCACCTCTCTCCCGTCTCTCCCTATCTATCAATGTCTACCAATGGAAGATTTCTCACTCTCTCTTCTTTTTATGTATACTGCATACTTAATTAATATTCAGAATTCTAGTTATCATTACACATTAAGACAGCTCAAGAATCAGTCGGTGACTTGCCCTCATGTGCCGATCGAGCTCTCCTTCCTGATCTGGAAATGTCGCTCCAGGTTGTTCCTCCAGGAAAAATTTCCCCACACCTTAGCAAATGGTTTTCCACAAGATGGATCCTCGCGTGTTTCCTGAGACTCCATTTGTGGAAATAACAATCGCCAGTCATTGCAGAGTGGCGCCCTTCCCTATGTGAGTCGCCATGTGTCCTTGAGATCTGATTCGGGAGAACGCATCACAGTCCTGCACACGTAAGGCACTCCCTCTCTGTGTGGCTCGCTATGTGGTTCTTTGAGAGTCGACTTGGGAGAACGACTTCACATTCCTTGTGAGGCTAATGGCCTCTCCCCGTGGATCACATGTGGGAGAATGACTTCCCACAGTCATTGCAGCCAAAGGCCCTCTCCCCCGTGTGGATCACCATGTGGGTCTCCAGATTTGATTTCTGGGAGAACGACTTCCCACAGTCATTGTAGGCGAAGGGCCTCTCCCCCGTGTGGACCACCATGTGTCTCTTGAGATCCGATTTCTTATAAAACGACTTCCCACAGTCATTGCAGGCGAAGGGCCTCTCCCCCGTGTGGATCGCCATGTGGGCCTTGAGATTCGATTTTCGGGAGAACGACTTCCCACAGTCATTGCAGGCGAAGGGCCTCTCCCCTGTGTGGATCGCCATGTGGGTCTTAAGACTTGATTTCTTCGAGAACGACTTCCCACAGTCATTGCAGGCGAAGGCCCTCTTCCCTGTGTGGATCTCCGTGTGGGTCGATAAGGTCTCCCCCTTGTCGACTTCCTTTCTGACAGGCAGCGAATCGCCTTCATCATCCTCACAGTGATACTTCATGTCACCATCAGACTCATAACACACCTCCACTTCCGTCTTCATTTCCATCATTGGATCCAAAGAGACAGAGGTACAGCTGGCTGGGGCATCACTGCCCACTAAACCTCCATTTTCACTCTTGACCAGAGACGGGGACACTGCGTCCTCTGTCTCGCTCTTCAACTGAGATTCCAAGATGCTCATTTTAGCCTTTGGTCCTTCAACCTCCTTTTGTATGCACGGGATCACCTACTTTTTCACTTTCTTCTCTTCTATTGTTATTCACTGCTTCTATCACTCTTATTTGTTTCTTATTCTATTTTCTCCCTTTCCTCCTTTCACCAATACACACATCTGATATCTAGAATCTTTTATCAACTGTTTTAGGAACTTATTCAACACCTCACAGGAACTTGAACTTACATTCATCGCTGGACGGCCATTCATTCCCGAAACCTTGACAACGTAAACCAACGACTTCTTCTTCCAGCACGGAGAGTCTGGAATATGAGAAGGCAAAAGATTATTAGAAAAATTTTATAGAAATCTGGAGCTTTTAATTTATTGTTCACAGCAAACCCATCAATCATATTGAGCCAATGTTTAACCTTTTGGAAAGGAGACCGTAAATTCATGGGTTGCATAATGGCATTGAGTTGACACGTACAGTGTACTATACTGTGACTGATACTAATAGATTTCAGGACAAACATCAAACGTTCCATCGCATGCCCAGTTCCCATGTATCTCTAGATCGTGCAACCCTGCAGTCGTACCAAAAATCAACATTCTGTTTTTGTCTTCCGCCCCACTATCGTAGAGTAAAAATCCTTCCCCGTTCTGCAGACACGTAAATTCTTCCTGATCTAGGTACAGGAGGGACGTTTTCTTCCTTGTAGATGTCTCCATCTTCTTCTAATGTTTCTTGACAAACTTGCAGCTGATCACATCAGAAAGCATCCTTCATCATCCTCCCATTCACCACATGCAGCACCAATCAAAGATCTTGAAGCCAACTGGGATTTCATTGCAGTGTCTCTCATCTCTGCCCTTGCCTCCTCTTGTATTTTTGGCTGACTACGATTCGATGGCTGTGTGTGCTCACTTACAATTTGACAAATGGAAATCACTTCCCTATTCAGTATTGTATGAACTCTTGCTTTATAGTTTGTATCAACGCACTTCCAGTAGACCTTGCCTGCCTCCACATTTTCTTTCTTGCCTAGAAATAAAGTCAGGGTCATCTACGACCTTATCACAACCTCTGCTGCTTTTAATAGTGGAAGGCATCGTAAGGGTTTAATTTCCACCTTTAAAGAAAAATTATGTAAATGATGTCAACGGTCGAGGTAACCTCTAAAGACAGGCTTTGTGCTTTTGAATTTTCAAGATAAGTTTGTTGTTTTTAAATCATTGTTAAACACCCTTTCTGCTTTTAAATTCTCATTGTGGCAAAATATGCGTAAGGGGAGTTGTTTTATGGCAAAAAGCACAATGTAGATGAAGGCGATGAAGGAAAGGAGAATATCTCCGCCTCCTTCCACCACTGCTGAAACTCACCTCGTCTGCAGCAGTCAAAAGTCACAGAGACAAAGTTGCAGAAATGAAAGGAATAAGGCTTCCTAGCTGACTCTAATGAATACAAAGGATTACTTTAATTAAGGCAACCCTTGTGTCTAGGAACCTCCAAGCGGTTGAATCGACTGCACCTGAAAGGTCAATTTATTAGGAAGTAAACCGGAGAATGAAACAGCTTTTGCGTAACTACCATACATTGTTACGTGTCCCACGAAATCAGTATTCGTAGAGGCAAGGAATACACAAACTTGATTCCTTGCAAGAAGGCTTCTTTGACTGAGGGTTTGGGAAATCAATACAAACACATTGTCAGCAACCAAAAAAGGAAAAGGAGTACAGACAGTCCTCGGGTTACATCAGACTCAGGTTATGTCGTTCTGAGTTTACGTCGCTTTCCAAATAATGGGTTCTGGGTTACAGCAGATGCTCCGAGGTTATGTCATCGTCTTAAGCTACAACAGAGTTGTCTTATGGCAAAGCACAATGTAGATACAGCTATGAATACAAGGAACAGTACCTCCTTCCACCACTGCTACAGGTACAATATCAAGAACAGTGAAAGTATATACAGCTACAATACAAGGAACAGTAAAAGTACATAAAAACAGCTGCAATATAAAGTCAAAATTTGGAGGTTTTCGGATGCACACCACATCAGAATGCAAGTAAAATGCTGTTCAGTACACCCATAGGATTAAAGTTAAGGCTTTCATCACTTTATTTCTCATCCTTATAATTTTTCTGTGCAACGTTCTGAACTACATCGTTTTCCAGGCTACAGCGCGGCGTCGGAACAAAATCCCCGACGTACCCTGGGTACTGCCTGTGCTCAAGTTTCATCAATGAAAGTTCAAACAGCAAAAGTCTGGCAGAGAGTTGTGAGAGACGTCTGGAGTCGACGACAGGTGGAAGCAAAGTGAAGTGGAGACCGACAAGTGGGGGGCTTCCCCCACCTGTCGGTATTTGACTACCTTGTTGATAAGTTTCAATAATTGTTCCAGCTCATGTCACAGGCTAAAATTCCTATGTAAAGAACAAATGTTTGCATTTGTGTAGGAACAATTTACATTTCGTTTCCAGCTTTAAAGCCAGTTTGGAAATATGTACAGTACTCCAACCAAAGGTGTTGAGGAAGTTGAGCACTTCTACATAATCAATCCTAATCAAGGAGGGACTTGGTCTAGGTTTCCCTTTGGGCAAGCAACTGCTTCCCTTTCTACTTTAAACCTTCCCGCTCAGATCCCATGTGGCTGTCGCTCTTGCTTCAGACACAGGCAAGTGACAAAAAGTTGCACAGGGAAATATCCTTCCCTGCTGACAGTCAGTAGCAACAACAGTCTACTTCCATCTGCAGAGTCTAGACTACAAATCCTTTCTTTAAGATAGAAAAGGTTGCTTCCATAGACACGAGAGATCGTATGGGAACAGTTCTTCCAATTCCTGCACACGATTATTCATGCTTATTAATTTATACTTTTCTTTTAAACAAAGCATGGTCTGCCTATATCCTTTGTCTGGTCGTCCCTGGATTTTGATCATTTGAAGTTCTTTGCACCATTTCCTTGGGAAATATCCTTCCAGCACAGGAATCTGAGACTTCTCTCCCAATGACAAGTCCTTCCTTTTCCTTACATAGGCCATTATCAACTCTTCTCATTTGTAGTTTATAGTTCGTAGTCTCATCCCTCGTCTGAACAAGCGCAAGCTATGATGATGATGTTTGTCGCCTCCAGGTTGTTGGCAGAAGTGGGTGTGCCTCAGGGCCAGAGGGATGCTGCACACACCCTTTCAGTTATGCTGACAGTGCGCCATGTGAGGGGCACTTTCTTTTTCAAGTAATAAATTTTGCGTTGAAGCAAAAATTAACAAAAGAGCATAGAAATCAAAGATTATGGATGATACAATTTATACAAATGAAAAAGATATGAAAAGTACTAAAAATATCTGTCACTTCTTGCCACAAATACATTAACAAACATATAATGTAAGAAAGACAACACACACACACAAACACACAAAGGAAAAAATTATCAGTGTCCATTTGGTTAAACATATGCGACTTCTGTTACCCACAATGCCTTCTCAACTTCTCGATTTCTTCACATTTTGGAAGCGCTTGTCACCACAAGGAGGAAATGATCATTTCCTCATTACGTACCCGGACCAGAGATCGAATCTCAGCCGGACATCAGAACCTCTTCATTTCTTTCTGCCTCGACTTGATCTCGGCTTCGCGGGGACAAGCGTTTCCAGGACGTGAAGAAGTTGAGAAGTTAAGAGAGGGCGGCATTGTGGGTGATACAAGTCACATACGTATCTGGTCAAGAGTATGACCTCTCTCTCTCTCTCTCTACATCAATTCAGAGTTGACGGACATGAAACTGTTCCAACACTCACCCAACAAGTGACGTGACAGCAGCAGAAAACTCATGGCATGTGTCCTGCAGAGGTCAATGCATCCTACATAGGCAGCAGGTGACTCCAAAGCACTTTCAAAGGATCGACTGCAACTTGCAATGCAACTGCACGCAGGAACACTTGCCAAGCACACGTCTGTGAAAGAGACAGGAAACAGTAGACGTTAAAATGTGCAAACTGAAGATCTACTTTGTATTTCTTCTAGATATCCAGACCCAAAGTCTTTTATGGAAAAGGAATACACACAGAACTTCTGCCAGGGGCCAAGTGCTGCGACCTACCAGGAGGTCATGCAGTGCTCAGAGGGAAACTGAGAGCAGAAGGTTTGAAAGGTGTAACAGGAGGAGGAGGAGGAGGAGGAGGAGGAGGAGGAGGAGGAGGAGGGAGGAGGAGGAGGAGGAGGAGGAGGAGGAGGAGGAGGAGGAGGAGGAGCCTTTTACTATTGCATTGTGGAAGAACTGTCAGGAGAGGCTTGAGGAAAGTAACTTGGAAGAAGGAGAATATGAACGGAGGTACAGTAAAAGGAATGGAATGGGTTGCAGCTAGGGGCCAAAGGGACGTTGCAAAGAAATCTATAGAATAATGCCTACAGTCCTCCACATGAGGTGCACTGACGGCACTACACCCCTACAGAGAATACCCTTTTGCGAGGGCCAACAAAATCAAACTCTGACAGTGGTCATCCTTCCATCAAGAGTAGGCACGAGGGTTCCTTAAGGAATCCCCCCCACCCCAAATTGGGCTCAAATTCATGGCTATGGGGTCATCCACTCGCCCCATCTCCCGCCTTGTTACAATACCACGTCCCTCGCCCAGTTCTTGCTTCAAGCAAGTGCAGGACGCTCCGTTTGACCTACCCTGGTATCCAGACAATTTTTCAAAAGTTAATTGTTCAAAAACAATAATTCGAATCAACAGTTGTTTGAATTAATATTTGTTCGAACTAGCTCACATAATCATTTTTCACTATGAGAATGAAAAAAATTAATTAGTATCAGACAGTACGGCATAGAAAATGTTGTGTATACATATATGATGTAGTCCTGGCGACATCATTTGAGAAATCTACCGTCTCTAGTTTGTGTTTTTGTGCAGAAAAGCTTCGCGGGACGCCACGTCCAGTACCAGCCCCTCAGGGATGAATGCAAAAGCACGAAAGAAGGGCGGTAAATTTCTCGCATTATGAAGGCAAACTTTTCAAGTCACCTAACTCGAACTGCATCATAAAATACACCATTTTCTGTATTGTCCAGCCAAAAAATTATAAGGTAAAACTACAAAACAGCTCCGCATGGACTATTACCTTGGAAATTGATTTTACCTATACTTTTAGTGTTGCTGATGAAGGAGGTGGTGGTGTTTATGGTTGGTCAATTATTATTAAACTCACATTTCTACCCAACATGGTTGGGGACCCTTTGGGAACGCAGGGTTTTGGGTGGGGGAAATCGTTGGGAGAAAGACCGGACTGCCACATTGTTGTTATGGAATGGTTCCGCATATGCGCAAGTCATCAGGGAGCCTATTATGTTCAAGAAGGGATTGGCTAAGGAAACCTATTATAAAATGAACTACACTAACCTAACCTAACCTAGCGGGCCGTCTTGCTTATTTGGGGGGGTCCGCCCCCAGACCCCCTGATGAAGGAAACTCCACTTTTTACCAAAAGTTCCTCTACAACACTGCACATGCACGGTAGCATTCCAGGATGACCAGCACACAGTAACATATCAGTTCTGAGGTTAATTACAGGTTAATTACAGGTTAGGTTAATTACAGTCGACCAACAAAAAATAAAAGTCAATTAATGACAACAAACCAAAATTCTACAGAAAAAGTCAATTTCCAAGGTAATACCCGATGCAGAGCTGTCCCACAGTTCAACCAATTATATTAATAATAATAATACTGGGACATCCTCAGAATTAAAATTGCCAAATAAATCAACACAGCCTGACCAAAGCTAACCCTCCCTTGACCTGACCTCACCTGAATGAGTCACATTTTGGTTTTTTCAATATTATGCGGCCATTTCCAAGGTCATTTAACCCTCCCCCCAACCCCGTAAGTCTTCCTCCATCCTGGACCGAATTAATTATATGCAGGGAGCGACTGGCTGCCCCGGGTTAGGGGGATCCCCTCCTCCCCAGTCATAAATAGCCTCAAGTAATATATATATAGTAGAACCCTGGGCCTCGACCATATCAAAACACGACATAATCGGATTTCGACGCAAAATTTCGAGTAAATTTTGCATCGGAGCTCAAATAAGAAGCCAGAATCGGACCTGATGAATCATACGATGTTTGTGAACAAAAGCGTTTCAGTCAGTCGCTGCTAGTTGGCATTGTTCCTACGCGTCGTTTAAAGCCAGCTTTACTGAAAGATACATTACAGTGATTTTGTCTACACTATTCAAGTAGACTCTGAATGAAATTCACCATAGATTAATACTGAACGTAAACACCATTTATGTATTATCACGAAAATGCCACTGGGGGTGGGGCTCTGGTTTGTTTACAAGCTGCCGACATAACTTAGGCAATTTTTCTCAAGTTTGTGATAACAGACATAATTCGGCTCCTTTTTAATATTTGATTAATTTACTGTAATAATTAGGCTTCTTTTAAGATGTTTTATTATATCAGCAACAGTTTTTGTGCCTACCCGTTACAGCACATGCTGGTACCTAGCCTAGCCTAGGGTATGGCGCTCGGGTCGACCATCGCGATTGGACGAGGTCAGTTTTTGATGCAGAAAACATTTAGAAATGAAAAAGTTCTTCGACTCTGAACTTCCTTCATTGTAATTCATGTGTGATGTTTTGTTTCAAAAGGCAAGGTTTGGGTGATGACTGGTGGTCAAGAGAGGATTATTCCACTTTCAGTTCCTTCTTATGACCTCACCTGACCTATCCTGACCCAACGTCACCAAACCTGTCCTGACCCAACCTAACCTAACCTGACCCAACGTAACCCAACCTAAATGCAACTTAACCTAACCTGACCCAACATAACCCAACGTAACCTAACCTGACCCAACGTAACCCAACCTAACCTAATGCAACTTAACCTAACCTGACCCAACGTAACCCAACCTAACCTAATGCAACTTAACCTAACCTGACCCAACATAACCCAACCTAACCTAACCTGACCCAATGTAACCCAACCTAACCTAATGCAACTTAACCTAACCTGACCCAACGTAACTAACCAACCTAACCTAACCAATGCAACCCCTTAACCTAACCTTAACCCAACCTGCGTCCAACCTAACCTAATGCAACTTAACCTAACCTGACCCAACCTAACCCAACCTGACCTAATGCAACATAACCTAACCTGACCCAACCTAAACTAACCTGACCTGACCCAACGTAACCAAATCAGACTTAGGGGGCCGTGTCCTCACCTGGCAGGGGGGCGCTGCACCCCCTCCCCACAAGGGGTGGAGCAGCCCAGTGGTCCACCCATCAAGGTTAGTAGGGGGTCCAGATGGTCCTAATTCATGGTGCTCGAAGAGAGAGAGAGAGAGAGAGAGAGAGCCGAAATGAGGTACTTGGCCCGGCAGAGGCAATCGGGGACGGGGACGGGGGCGGCTTCTGGGCGGATGCTAGACATGCACACGGAACAGCTCCTTCTAAACTATATATATATATATATATATATATATATATATATATATATATATATATATATATATGTGTGTGTGTGTGTGTGTGTGTGTGTGTACATTAATAAGGTTGAAAGTCACCTAAACGATTCAATATCAAAAATAATCGACGCCATAAGACGGCCGCTACACAGTCTCCCTCACACCACCACTTTGGGACAAGAAGAAGAAGAAGAAGAAGAAGAAGAAAATAATAAGAACAATAAAAGGAAAATATACAAAAATCGACCTTCAATTTTGTCTCTCCGTTTATAAAAATCCCGAAAATTGAACGAAATTCAAAAAACGATAAAACAATAACAGGGTCTCGAGTTCAGCTTCACTTGCGAATGAAGAAGTCGCCTTCGATTGTTTACGTTTTCGTAGTAGTAATCGAGAGATTCCCCTTTGTAGCGGCTCTCCTTCTCGGCTCTCTTTCTCACTTAAATGGCTTATTTAAGCCTCTTTTCTTTATCATGTCATATTATTTGATAGATAATATCATATTTTCTATTTACCATCTATCAATATCTATCAAACGTGAGATTTTAGTTATTTCTTCACCCTTATCTCTGTGATATAGCTGCTTCTATTTAACATCTACAAATAGCTATTGAATGTGAGATTTTAGCCACTATTATTTTCAGTCTAGTCCTGATATGTTTCTGTATTTTTCAGTTAACTCTTTTCTAACTATTTAGTTCCTATCCTTCTTCTTCTTCTTCTTCTTCTGCCATTTAGATCTAAAGTGTTCTAAGCAGATCTTGCTGTTTGGCGCAGTTATCATCATGGCGAGTTTCTTCTCCCATAGACTAGATTAGAATATAGAATCGAGCAGTGGCATCATTTCAGATTATTTGGGGGGGGGGCTGCAAAAGTTTAGAACTTATGGTATGTGTGGGGTGGCGAGCGAAGCAAGCGCTATCAACTGGGGGTAGGCGGGCCACTGTATGCCCCCTGAGAAATTTTAGGAAATTTGTGCTCATTTTGGAGCCATATAAGAGCAGTATTGAGTTACTAAAGCAGGAAACAGGTGTAGTTATTATTATTCTTATTATTTCAAAGGCTATAGGGGGCATACCAAGTCTTGGTGGTTTGGGAAGTGGCCCCCCCAATGATGCCCCTGCTTAAAGATCCCTGTAAAGTCTCCGCTGAACGCGTCCTCTGTAATGAACATCCCGTTTTCTGCTGTGCCTTCACATCGACCTGGGGTCGGCGAAATCACGTTTACCACCATATTTGTAAATTATATATTTTGTTGTCTTTCCGAATGATCTCACTTTATGTACGTGACGAATTATTTTTGTAACACGTCAGACATTATTAATCACTATGTTTTCTGTATGAACTTGTCATGTTTTTGTATGGAAATAGTTCGACCTGAGGTCACCTGTAAATCTTTGTACCCGCGGTCTCTGCGTAGCACGCAGACGTCCGCACGCCGCTTTAGAAGCGGCTCGCTTCTTCAATAAACCACCAGCAGTACTTCTCTTCCTGCTCATTATTTTGAACCTCTCTTCTCACATCCCCATAAGCAAACCATAAGAATCTTGTGAAATCTCTGTGATTTTCATTAATTCCTATTCTGAAGAAAGCTTAATTTACGTCAGCTACTACAGCACATTTGTTCTGACGAACTTCCAGCAGCATCTCTCTCAGCTTCGTCGCCAGATTTGGTCCCGGATGTGTAGGATAAGTGTGTATCATGTTGCTGACATCAGTAATACTACTGAATGGAATGTTGTTATGTCTATGGTAAGCAACGCATTGCCCAAGATTTTGGCGCGAACGTCAGTTGCCCTGTACCCACCATAGGATTAAGACGCTTCTGTAATAAACCACCAACACGGGAACAGTGCCTCTTACTTACCCTGCCCATAGAGTATCTTACACGGAGCAGTGACGGAGCATTACCCACGCAGAATGTCGGGGTTTCGTAGAAGATTGCTGAAAAGCACCCCTAGACTAATAAGACCTAGAGACGCCAGAAGCAGCATCAGCGATGGCGCAGCAGTGGATCTAAACACAATAGTTCAGGCATTAGTTACGGCCATACGAACAGGTGGGAATAATTCAACACTATAATAGGCAGGGGGAACAGCAAGCATATTTCCCCCAAAAACTGCGTGTATGTGATGTCAGCGGAGGATTTTGGGCGCTGGAAGCAATCTACGGAAGTTTGGATAAAAGTCAGCAAGTTTTCCCGTGATGAGGCAGTAATGAATATCAGGCTACTTTGCGAAGACAAGTTGCAAAGTGCAATAGACGCCCAATTCTCTTCAGCCACTTGGAATGCCCTGAGAAAAATAACCACGAAGACAGCGAACAGAGCGGTTGTGTGGGATAAGTTCTTCACAGGAAGACAGAGAGAAGAAGAAATGGCAAAGGAATACATCCACAGGTGCCAGGTGGAGGCCCTCGAGTGTGCGTTTGCGTGCCCTAAGTGCAGAGAGGATTTATGTGAATATGTGCTGGCAGGTAAAATTGTCAGCGGCATACGGAATCAAAAGTTAAAACAGGATATTTTAGAGAACTTTGAGAAGTACAATTGCGTTCGTGCAATCATGGCAGTGTGCGAGGCAGGCATTCGAGGAGGCGGTACGGGAATGCGGGGGCCCCACACAAAGAGGGGAGTGAAGAGAGTTCAACGAGGCGGGCATCGAGAGGGAGGAGGAACCGGCGTTGCCGCTGGAGGAGGTAGCAGCAGTGAAGACAAATTACCAGAAAAAGAAGGAAGATGTGGCGAAATCAAGCTCCAAGGCAATAGTGACGTGCGTTTTGCGGGATTGCGCACCCGAGGGGCCGTGCCGATTGCCCTGCTAGCGCTGCGGGATGTTTTCACTGCGGAAAAACAGGACACTTTGCTAATCGTTGCTGTGGGAGCAAGAGTCGTACGCCTAGCAAGGGCGCATCGGACGGCAAGACAGGCACCATTGCTGCGAACGGAATGGACAGCGGACGACAGGCTGTGCGGAAGACGACGTCAGCGGCTGGGGGGTCCGATCGAGAAGTGTCAAGTGTCAGCGCTGCGTCACGCACGCAACCGACCGTGAATGTCACGGTCTCATGTGTTAAAGATAATAGAAGTTTCATATTAGAAGCTGTAGCTGATACCGTTGCTTAAGTACGCATTGCTGGGTCAGTCCAGGCACGGAGCCTTTGAACTGATATAAAAAATCAAAATAAAGCGGAAGTAAATCTACAACATGCAGCGGGAGGTCTAATGAGCATAATGGGCTATTGTCAGGTTAACATTAAGTGTGGCAGCATGTCAACAAGTGATTGTATGCATTTTGTCAAAGGGACACGTAAATTATTTCTGTCATTAAGTGCATGCAAATCATTAGGGTTGGTGGATCCTAATTTCCCGAATCACACAGTTTTTAACATTCATGGGAATGAAGTTTTGGGCTCAGGGGGGTTAATGAGAGACCCAGTTTGCTGCCATACCCTCCCACAGAGGATAACGTTCCCCTACTCAAGCAGTGGCCGCTGGAACGTTCCTCAGGTACAACATTCAGTGTAAATAGAAGACGCTTTCCCATAATGAGCGGCAAACCGCACCACATTCACCCGCTGCCAGGTACAGTGACGCACGCTTACCGTACGCCAATTACTGTCCCTAAGCATTGGGAGAAAGAGGTCAAAAAGCAGACAGACGAGGACGTTCTAGCGGGAAGGTAGCCGAGTGGTGTGCCCGCACGGTGGTGGTAGGCAAAAAGGACGGCACTCCGAGGAGGACTGCCGATTTTCAAAACCTCAATGCATGCTGTAAAAGGGAAACGCATCACACGTTTGCACCGTTTGACATGGTGTTAAGTGTCCCGGTGCATACTTTTAAGACTAGGGTTGACGCACACTGGGGATTCCATCAGGTAGTCTTGGACGAAGAAAGTCGAAAGCTTACGACTTTCATAACCCCTTGGGGGAGGGATCAGTATTGTCGCACACCCATGGGGCACTATGCCGCCCCGGACGCATACACCAAAAGATTTGATGATGTAATTGTGGATATTCCGAGGAAGTTTAAATGTGTTGATGATATCTTGTTGCATGATTCTAGCATAGAAGAAGCTTTCTGGCATACTTTTGATTTACTGTTAGCATGTGAGAGGAATGGTGTAACTCTTAACCCACATAAATTCCAGTTTTGTCAGAGGGCCGTAAATTTTGCAGGCTATAATGTTGGGTGGGATAAATCTCTGCCTTCGGAGGGTAAATTGGCTGTTATAAAGAAATTCCCAATGCCTGACCAGCCCACCATATCCGATATTCGGTCGTGGTTTGGGCTGGTCAATCAGTTGGCTCCCCTTCGTTGCAACAGCACCTGTTATGGCACCATTTCGGGAATTATTGAAAAAGGGGGGCCAGTAAAAAAGTGTACTGGGATGTATTACAGCAATATTGTTTTTGCATATGGGCTGCCCTAACCTACTTCTAGTGACAGACCATCGCCCGTTGGTTAAGATGTTTGGCGATCGGGAGCTGAAGCACATTGAGAATCCCAGACTGTTCCGTTTGAAAGAAAACACCCTTCAGTATAAATTCTCAGTGAAGTACGCGGCAGGTAAAAAAAAAATACTGCCTCTGACACCTTGTCCCGGTATCTGAGTCTAAAGGCATCACCGCGTGACGTCATAGTAATCGACAGTGAAGATGTTGAGAAATTTGCTAGCAAAGATGATGATTATCACTTGTTATTAAAAAGGGTAAGAGATGACAGCTGGCCAAAAAGTAGGAATGTGGTTGAGCCTGCATTAAAACCATACTTTCAGGTAAGGGAACTGTCATGTATGTCTTAAGGTAAGTGCAAGACTTGTTATATAACGCCGTCCGTAGACGCGTTCAGTTCAAAGCTGCAGCTAGATGTTGCGTAATGCTGTTATTATTGTTAGTATCGAATCCGACACACAGGCTTCGATCCTATGAGTTCTACCTCATGTTTGTAGAATATAATTCCTTGTTGTGGATAGAGCTCCGATGCTCATATGTCTGTTATGATTCCATTGTATATGCTTTTTGTATTTTGTATACATCTGTTACCGCCTTCTTCTCAAATTTAGCAGCGAATAAACACGAGCTGAAAGATATAGCTTTATAATCGACCTTCATCCTCGGACATCTGCGACGAGAATGGGACCAAACCTCAAATACTAAATACATCATATTTACCTTGCAGGTAAGAACGAAGAATTGTAGTATGTGTTATAAATACCAACACATCAGGAACGACTTAGCTATATCAGTGGACTGGTCACTTATACATACGTCTGGTATTGCCGCAAGCTCTGAGGGAAACTGTGGCACGGTCTAAATGTACGACGTGCAATGAGAATTCGCCATCCCAACAACGAGAACCATTCATTCCCACCCAACCGCCAGTGTGTCCATTTCAGAAAACAGTAGCAGATTTCTTTCAGTTGGATAATAAATGCTATTAAGCATGTGCAGACATATTAACAGATTAACTGGGTGGCTGGAACTGTCGTACTTTGGCAATGGTGTAGCCTCATGGAAGATCATCCCGTTGGGGGACCCTTGAGGAGATATCCACTGATGGGGGGAACTTGGCGAGTGCTGAGATGTTAGACTTCTATAAGCGAGGGGGGGGGCTGTAGTTACGTATCTCGTCAGCACAATACCCCCAATCGAATGGGCGAGCTGAGGCGGCCACTTGAAATACATAACAGCAAAGAGCCAGTGCCCTACTATAGAACCAGCTGGGGCAGTGCCACGTACCCAAGACCAGGAGGTGTACGCTTCCCACGGCAGCCCCCCAACCCCTTGGTAGGCGTAGTTCAAGGCCAACTAAACGCCCAGCTTGGATGAAGGGCTACGAAGGTGGAAAATGGATTGCATTCTGTTTGCTGAGCTATTATTAAGTTTTGCTTCCATTAACCATTCCTTGCGGGTTGGTTTTTTTTTATTTTTCTCTCTTTGTTTTGCCTTTCCTTGATTGTGATGTCCTTGGTTTGTCTCTGTTTTTGAGGTTTGAGTATACCTATATTTGCGGTAATGCGTAGCTTGGAGGGGGATGTAGGGTAAGATGTCAGTAATGCTACTGAATGGAATGTTGTTGGCGCGAACGTCAGTTGCCCTGTACCCACCATACGATTAAGACGCCTCTGTAATAAACCATCAACACGGGAATAGTGCCTCTTACTTAGCCTGCCCATAGAGTATCTTACACATGATAAAGAAAAAGAGGCTTAAATAAGCCATTTAAAGGAGAAGGAGAGCCGCTACAAAGGGGAATCTCTCGATTACTACTACGAAAACGTAAACAATCGAAGGCGACTTCTTCATTCGCAAGTGAAGCTGAACTCGAGACCCTGTTATTGTTTTATCGTTTTTTGTTGAATTTCGTTCAATTTTCGGGATTTTTATAAACGGAGAGACAAAATTGAAGGTCGATTTTTGTATATTTTCCTTTTATTGTTCTTATTATTTTCTTCTTCTTCTTCTTCTTCTTCTTGTCCCAAAGTGGTGGTGTGAGGGAGACTGTGTAGCGGCCGTCTTATGGCGTCGATTATTTTTGATATTGAATCGTTTAGGTGACTTTCAACCTTATTGGTGTATATATATATATATATATATATATATATATATATATATATATATATATATAGGTTTAGAAGGAGCTGTTCCGTGTCCATGTCTAGCATCCGCCCAGAAGCCGCCCCCGTCCCCGTCCCCGATTGCCTCTGCCGGGCCAAGTACCTCATTTCGGCTCTCTCTCTCTCTCTCTCTCGAGCACCATGAATTAGGACCATCTGGACCCCTACTAACCTCTGGGCTGCTCCTCTCAGGTCTAAGTCTGATTTGGTTACGTTCTTCATGGCACCATGAATTAGGACCATCTGGACCCCTTCCTAGCCTTGATGGGTGGACCAGGTTGGGTTGCTGCCACCAGGTTGGGGGAGTCAGGTAGGCAGTTGCCCCTGCCAGGTCAGGTTAGGTTGGCCCCTAAGTCTGATTTGGTTACGTTGGGTCAGGTTAGGTTAGTTTAGGTTGGGTCAGGTTAGGTTAAGTGGCATTAGGTCAGGTTGGGTTACGTTGGGTCAGGTTAGGTTAGGTTGGGTCAGGTTAGGTTTGGTGACGTTGGGTCAGGATAGGTCAGGTGAGGTCATAAGAAGGAACTGAAAGTGGAATAATCCTCTCTTGACCACCAGTCATCACCCAAACCTTGCCTTTTGAAACAAAACATCACACATGAATTACAATGAAGGAAGTTCAGAGTCGAAGAACTTTTTTCATTTCTAAATGTTTTCTGCATCAAAAAACTGACCTGCGTCCAATCGCCGATGGTCGACCGAGCGCCATACCCTAGGCTAGGCTAGCTACCAGCATGTGCTGTAACGGGTAGGCACAAAAACTGTTGCTGATTTAATAAAACATCTTAAAAGAAGCCTAATTATTACAGTAAATTAATCAAATATTAAAAAGGAGCCGAATTATGTCTGTTATCACAAACTTGAGAAAAATTGCCTAAGTTGTGTCGGCAGCTTGTAAACAAATCAGAGCCCCCCCCCCCACCCCCAGTGGCATTTCGCGGTAATACATAAATGGTGTTTACGTTCAGAATTAATCTATGGTGAATTTCATTCAGAGTCTACTTGAATAGTGTAGACAAAATCACTTTAATGTATCTTTCAAGAAAGCTGGCTTTAAACGACGCGTAGGAACAATGCCAACTAGCAGCGACTGACTGAAACGCTTTTGTTCACAAACATCGTATGATTCATCAGGTCCGATTCTGGCTTCTTATTTGAGCTCCGATGCAAAATTTACTCGAAATTTTGCGTCGAAATCCGATTATGTCGTGTTTTGATATGGTCGAGGCCCAGGGTTCTACTATATATATATTACTTGAGGCTATTTATGACTGGGGAGGAGGGGATCCCCCTAACCCGGGGTAGCCAATTGCTCCCTGCATATAATTAAGTCGGTCCAGGATGGAGGAAGACTTACGGGGTGGGGGGGAGGGTTAAATGACCTTGGAAATGGCCGCAAATATTGAAAAAACCCAAATGTGACTCATTCAGGTGAGGTCAGGTCAAGGGAGGGTTAGCTTTGGTCAGGCTGTGTTGATTTATTTGGCAATTTTAATTCTGAGGATGTCCCAGTATTATTATTATTAATATAATTGGTTGAACTGTGGGACAGCTCTGCATCGGGTATTACCTTGGAAATTGACTTTTTCTGTAGAATTTTGGTTTGTTGTCAAGAACTGACTGTTATATTTTGTTGGTCGACTGTAATTAACCTGTAATTAACCTCAGAACTGATATGTTACTGTGTGCTGGTCATCCTGGAATGCTACCGTGCATGTGCAGTGTTGTAGGGGAACTTTTGGTAAAAAGTGGAGTTTCCTTCATCAGGGGGTCTGGGGGCGGACCCCCCCAAATAAGCAAGACGGCCCGCTAGGTTAGGTTAGGTTAGTGTAGTTCATTTTATAATAGGTTTCCTTAGCCAATCCCTTCTTGAACATAATAGGCTCCCTGATGACTTGCGCATATGCGGAACCATTCCATAACAACAGTGTGGCAGTCCGGTCTTTCTCCCAACGATTTCCCCCACCCAAAACCCTGCGTTCCCAAAGGGTCCCCAACCATGTTGGGTAGAAATATGAGGTTAATAATAATTGACCAACCATAAACACCACACCTCCTTCATCAGCAACACTAAAAGTATAGGAAAAATCAATATCCAAGGCAATAGTCCATGCGGAGCTGTTTTGTAGTATTACCTTATAATTTTTTGGCTGGACAATACAGAAAATGGTGTATTTTATGATGCAGTTCGAGTTAGGTGACTTGAAAAATTTGCCTTAATAATGCGAGAAATTTACCACCCTTCTTTCATGCTTTTGCATTCATCCCTGAGGGGCTGGTACTGGACGTGGCGTCCCGCGAAGCTTTTCTGCACAAAAACACAAACTAGAGACGGTAGATTTCTCAAATGATGTCGCCAGGACTACATCATATATGTATACGACATTTTCTATGCCGTACAGTCTGATACTAATTAATTTTTTCATTCTCTTAGTGAAAAATGATTATGTGAGCTAGTTCGAACAATTGGTAATTGAAACAACTGTTGATTCGAACTATTGTTTTTGAACAATTAACTTTTGAAAAATTGTCTGGATATCAGGGTAGGTCAAACGGAGCGTCTTACTATTGCTTGAAGCAATAACTGGGCGAGGGACGTGGTATTGAAACAAGGCGGGAGATGGGGCGAGTGGATGACCCCATAGACATGAATTTGGGTCCATTTTGGGGTGGGAGCCCTTAAAGAAACCTCGTGCCTACTCTTGATGGAAGGATGACCACTGTCAAAGCTTGATTTTGTTGGCCCTCGCAAAAGGGTATTCTCCATAGGGGGTTAATGCCATCAGTGCACCTCATGTGGTGAACTGTAGGCTTTATTCTATAGATTTCTTTGCAACGTCCCTTTGGCCCCTAGCTGCAACCCCTTCCATTCCTTTTACTGTACCTCCGTTCATATTCTCCTTCTTCTATGTTACTTTCCTCAAGCCTCTCCTGACAGTTCTTCCACAATGCAATAGTAAAAGGCTCCTCCTCCTCCTTTCCTCCTCCTCCTCCTCCTCCTCCTCCTCCCTCCTCCTCCTCCTCCTCCTCCTCCTCCTCCTCCTCCTCCTCCTCCTGTTCCTCCAAACCTTCTGTTACAGTTCACCTTCTGCTCTCAGTTTCCCTTGAGCACTGCATGACCTCCTGGTAGGTCGCAGCACTTGGCCCCTGGCAGAAGTTCTGTGTGTATTCCTTTTCCATAAAAGACTTTGGGTCTGGATATCTAGAAGAAATACAAAGTAGATCTTCAGTTTGCACATTTTAACGTCTACTGTTTCCTGTCTCTTTCACAGACGTGTGCTTGGCAAGTGTTCCTGCGTGCAGTTGCATTGCAAGTTGCAGTCGATCCTTTGAAAGTGCTTTGGAGTCACCTGCTGCCTATGTAGGATGCATTGACCTCTGCAGGACACATGCCATGAGTTTTCTGCTGCTGTCACGTCACTTGTTGGGTGAGTGTTGGAACAGTTTCATGTCCGTCAACTATGAATTGATGTAGAGAGAGAGAGAGAGAGAGAGGTCATACTCTTGACCAGATACGTACGTGACTTGTATCACCCACAATGCCGCCCTCTCTTAACTTCTCAACTTCTTCACGTCCTGGAAACGCTTGTCCCCGCGAAGCCGAGCTCCAAGTCGAGGCAGAAAGAAATGAAGAGGTTCTGATGCCCGGCTGAGATTCGATCTCGTGTCCGGGTACGTAATGAGGTAACGATCGTTTCCTCCTTGTGGTGACAAGCGCTTCTAAAATGTGAAGAAATCGAGAAGTTGAGAAGGCATTGTGGGTCATAGAAGCCGCATTTGTTTAGCCAAATGGACGCTGATCATTTATTCCTTTGTGCGTGTTTCTCTTTTACATTATATGTCTGTTAATGCATTTGTGTCAAAAAGTGACAGATATTTTTAAAACTTTTCATATCTTTTCCATTTGTATAAACTGTATCTCCATAATCTTTGATTTTTACGCCTTTTTGTTAATTTTTGCTTCGGTGCAATTTATTACTTGAAAAAGAAAGTGCCCCTCACATGGCGCACTGTCAGCATAACTGAAAGGGTGTGTGCAGCATCCCTTTGGCCCTGAGGCACACCCACTTCTGCCAACAACCTGGAGGCGACAAACATCGTCATCGTAGCTTGCGTTTGTTCAGACGAGGGATGAGACTACGAACTATAGACTACAAACGAGAAGAGTTGATAATGGCCTATGTAGGGAGAAGGAAGGACTTGTCATTGGGAGAGAAGTCTCAGATTCCTGTGCTGGAAGGATATTTCCCAAGGAAATGGTGCAAAGAACTTCAAATGATCAAAATCCAGGGACGACCAGACAAAGGATATAGGCAGACCATGCTTTGTTTAAAAGAAAAGTATAAATTAATAAGCATGAATAATCATGTGCAGGAATTGGAAGAACTGTTCCCATACGATCTCTCGTGTCTATGGAAGCAACCTTTTCTATCTTAAAGAAAGGATTTGTAGTCTAGACTCTGCAGATGCTGTAGACTGCTGTTGCTGGTGACCGCCAACAGGGAAGGATATTTCCCTGCGCAACTGTTTGTCACTTGCCTGTGGCTGAAGCAAGCGTGACAGCCACATGGGATCTGAGCGGAAAGATTTAAAGCACCAAGGGAAGCAGTTGCTTGCCCAAAGGGAAACCTACAAAAGTCCCTCCTTGATTAGGATTGATTATGTAGAAATGCTCAACTTCCTCAACACCTTTGGTTGGAGTACTGGACATATTTTCCAAACTGATTTTAAAGCTGGAAATGAATTGTAATTTGTTCCTACACAAATAAAAACCTGTGTTCTTCACATAGGAATTTTAGCCTGCAACTTTTGGACAAGGTAGTCAACTACCGACAGGTGGGGGAAGCCCCGCCCACCTGACGGTGTCCACTCCACTTTGCTTCCAGCCACCGTTGACTCCAAATTCCGCTCAGCCCAACTTTTGCCGTTTTTGTATGAATAGGTACTTGAAAAGTGACGTAAACTGGTAACGACGTAACCCGAGTCTGATGTAACCCTGGGACTGCCTGAGTTCCTTTTCCTTTCTTGGTTGCTGACAGTGTGTTTGTATTGATTTCCCAAACCCTCAGTCAAAGAAGAAAAATTATGCAAGGATGAGAAAGTTTGTGTGATTCCTTGCTCTGCGAATACTGTTTTCAACCTCTGGCAGTTACACAACAGCATTTTGTTGCATTTCTCCAACATACAGTACTCCGAAAATGAATTTTGACCCTTTATATTGCAGCTGTTTTTTGTACCTTTACTGTTCCTGTGATTGTAGGGTTGTACTTAGTTACTGCAATTGTGCTGTCACATCTACTTTTTTGATTCATTGAATAGGCTAGGTGCCTCATTCCTCCGATTTCTTGACTTTGTCTGTATCGATTTACTGCTGTATTGAGGTGAGTTTCAGCAGTGGTGGAAGGAGGTGAGATAACATTCTCTTCTTACCCCAGAATCATTATTTCATCTACATTGTGCTCTTTGCCAGTAAGACAACCCCTTACTGATATTCGTTTCCTTTTACATTGCTGACAAGTGTGTTTGATTGATTTTCAAAACCCTCAGAAAAGCCTTCTTGCAACAGTGATTTAAAATAACAAACTTATCTTGAAAATTCAAAAGCACAAAGCCTGTCTTGAGAGGTTACTCGAACAGCTGTTGACATTATTTCTCATACGAGCTAAAAGTTGAAATTAAACCTTAAGATGCCAGAAACATGAGCATCCCAACCGCTCTCAAGGTTCCTTCTACCATACAATATTTCCATCTGTTTAAAGTAACCATTGTATTCATTAAATTTATGTACAATCAGCCTTATTACTTGCATTGCCTGCAACTTTGTAATCATGTACTTTTCCCACTGAATCTTCTGCAGACTAGGTGATGTTTCTGTTGGTGGAAGAAGGTAGAGGTCTCTCCTTTCCTTCATATGCTTCACTGCATTGTATTCATTAATCTGTCTCGAATCTCATGCAGTTGGCCATATGTAGAATTTCCTGGCCTTTCCATTGATATATGTTTTATCACTGTACGTTTATTGCCTCTCTCACAGTTGCCATCTGTACATGCCCGAATCATTACCTCTGTTTTCCCCTGTCTGTGTGTAGATGCTACTTTACCTCTCGCACAGGCCAATAATATCTTCGAAGATTCTGTACATTCATTCAGTAAGGAACCACCAATAAACCAGTCAACACCCAGCCAGTATGTCACTCGATCCCGTCCTTACAGCCTTCCACTATTAAAAGCAGCAGAGGTTGTGATACGGTCTTAGATGACTCTGACTTTATTTCTAGGCAAGAGAGAAAACGTGGAGGCAGGCAAGGTCTATTGGAAGTGCGTTGATACAAAGTGTAAAGCAGAGTTCATCCAATACTGAATAGGGAAGTGATTTCCATTTGTCAAATTGTAAGTGAGCACACAC
>NW_027100729.1:266920-334420 GCF_040412425.1 Macrobrachium rosenbergii
GTTAGGGACTCCATATCCCCACTCAGGCCGGTGTCGAGGTAGGAGTGGCCTTTAAAACTCATTTGGCTAAAAATCACAATAGACTCTCTGGGGACATTGCTGATAAACAGACCATACCCCACCTCAGATCCACACCTGACAGGTGTCATGGAGGCGGAGTTTGGAAACTCATTAACATTACTACCCTCGTACTGTGTTTACAAATATGATAGTCCTATTTTCATACATCTCTACTGCCTACCTTAAAGTTTAAACAATTTACAAATTTCTTTTGATATTAAAGGATCAAGTTTATACATCCCTTGACTGATATTCATATTATGGTTGTAACTTTCTTTATAAAGCTAGATTCAATGATGTTCCTTTCCAGTGCATTATTAGAATATACAATCTTTTTTGCCCCTTCCCAGTTGATAGCATGATTGTTCTCACTAACATGTACAAATATACCACTGTTCCCTTTGTGCATACCTCACACATTTCTTATGTTGTTCAATTCTTTTTCCAGTGCTTTCCCGGTTTGGCCAATATAAAAGTTGTCACAAGACTTACACGGAATTTTATATACACACCCTTTAGTATTGTCTGGGAGTTCTTGATAAGTACATTTTTCATTGTTGTATTGTTCTTAAATGCGACATTAACACCAAAATTTTAAGAAGATGAGGGATATCTTTCATATTATTATTATAAGGCAAAACAAGCAAATTTTTTGTGTTGTAAGGTTCTTTCTGGTTTTGATACATAGTCTTTTTTGCCGCTTCAAATGCACTGTTTAATACACTATCAGGATATTTCAATTTTTTGCCTGCATTCCTAATCTTATCTATTTCATCATCAATATATTCAGGCTACATACCCGTAATGCTCTTAAAAACATAGATGAAAACACTGATTTTTAACCTTATTGCTTTGTCCAGAATAAATGCAAATAGGAAGAAATATTAGTGGGTTTTCTATACACACTATATTTAAACCCACTACTATTTCTTCGTATGAGGACATCCAAAAACGGTAGCACCCATCATTTTCAATTTCCATCGTGAATTTAATTGATGGTACTAATTGATTTAACTTGGCAAAAAGTTTTTTACATCTTGGTTCCCTGGCCATACACAAATTATGTCGTCAACATTTTAAACCATGTTACATGAATTGTTAGAGAACACACAGCTGGATATCCCATTTTCTAAAAGTACTTTAATTGAACTGATTAAATTATGTGTAAAAGATTGTAAATTTGAATTTAATGGTAAATTTTACTCACAAAATTTTGGTATGGCAATGGGAAACCTCTATCCCCAGTGTTAAGTAACTTATATATGGAATTTTGAAAAGAAGATATTAAACAACATAATCCCACGTAATGTAACATGGTTTAGGTATGTTGACGACATAATTTGTGTATGGCCAGGGAACCAAGATGTAAAAACTTTTTTGCCAAGTTAATCAATTAGTACCATCAATTAAATTCACGATGGAAATTGAAAATGATGGGTGCTTACTGTTTTTGGATGTCCTCATACGAAGAAATAGTAGTGGGTTTAAATATAGTGTATAGAAAACCCACTAATATTTCTTCCTATGTACATTTTTATTCTGGACAAAGCAATAAGGTTAAAAGTCAGTGTTTTCATCTATGTTTTTAAGAGCATTACGGGTATGTAGCCCTGAATATATTGATGATGAAATAGATAAGATTAGGAATGCAGGCAAAAATTGAAATATCCTGATAGTGTATTAAACAGTGCATTTGAAGCGGCAAAAAAGACTATGTATCAAAACCAGAAAGAACCTTACAACACAAAAATTTGCTTTGTTTTGCCTTATAATAATAATATGAAAGATATCCTCATCTTCTTAAGAATTTTGGTGTTAATGCCGCATTTAAGAACAATACAACAATGAAAATGTACTTATCAAGAACTCCTCAGACAATACTAAAGGGTGTGTATATAAAATCTGTGTAAGTCTTGTGACAACTTTTATATTGGCCAAACCGGGAAAGCACTGGAAAAAAGAATTGAACAACATAAGAAATGTGAGGTATGCACAAGGAACAGTGGTATATTTGTACATGTTAGTGAGAACAATCATGCTATCAACTGGGAAGGGCAAAAGGATTGTATATTCTAATAATGCACTGAAAGGAACATCATTGAATCTAGCTTTATAAAAGAAAGTTACAAACCATAATATGAATATCAGTCAAGGGATGTATAAACTTGATCCTTTAATATCAAAAGAAATTTGTAAATTGTTTAAACTTTAAGGTAGGCAGTAGAGATGTATGAAAATAGGACTATCATATTTGTAAACACAGTACGAGGGTAGTAATGTTAATGAGTTTCCAAACTCCGCCTCCATGACACCTGTCAGGTGTGGATCTGAGGTGGGTATGGTCTGTTTATCAGCAATGTCCCCAGAGAGTCTATTGTGATTTTTAGCCAAATGAGTTTTAAAGCCACCCTACCTCGACACCGGCCTGGAGTGGGGATATGGAGTCCCTAACGGTTGTGTATGTTCGTCAGTACTGTTCTTGTAGTATATATATTTGTGACTTCTCACACTCTGTATCAGTCCTTCGTCAATGGCTTGGAAATAAAGTCGAAACCGGTCAGGACCTACACCCCGTTTCTTATTTTTCACCTGTGGTAATGTGTGATATATATATATATATATATATATGTGTGTGTGTGTGTGTGTGTGTGTGTCAGGACACTTGCAATAGGAAACTAAATTTAATCATTGCGGATTTGTTGGAATAATTCGTATGATTATAATCCCTCCTGGATTATCATATTAGTCAGATATAGCCTCGGATATTTGAATTATATATTTATTTATATTTAAATGTCAGTTTGCTTTAATGAAATAATTTGCTATGCAATTATACGACGCTGTTTTTTGCATATATATCGCCTTTAGATTAAAATAAATATTACAATAAAATTATAGTTTGCATATAACATATTTCAGTTGAATTTTGAAATATTTATCTATTTATGAAAATAATCTCTCGCATACGTCCAATAACAATAACATTGTTAGGCTCGTACTGCGCTGACCGTCGTAATTCATGAATTCCAAGAAAATTATCTGATAATTTATGATAATTATAATCAAATCATTAATGAAAACAAAGCTGTATAATTGAAATTTTAAAATAACAACGATATGTTTGTTGTCATGGTGGTCCGATAACAATAACAATAACAATGTTAGGCTCGTAATCCGTTTCTAGTGAATTTTATAGTGATTACACGATAAATTACGGTTATTATTATGCAATTATCAAATTATTTTAATCATATGATGATAATATTTATACAATAAAACCTAATTTCTGTTGCCATGGGGGTCGGGTATCAATAATAATGTTAGGCTCGTACTCCGCCATCGACCGTGTCAATAATAAAGTAATTTATAATTACCCTATAACTCACGATTATTATAACGCAATAATTAGACATATATGAATTATATAATTATATTCTTTAACTAAAACCGATTATCTGTCGCCGGCATACGTCTAAGAGTAATAACATTGTTAGGCTCGTAGTCCGGACAAAACCGTTTCTAATGTAATTTATGATAATTACGCGATAATTTACGGTTATTATAATGTAAAAATTAATTCATTATGAACTGTATAATTATATTCTCTAAATGAAACCGATTATCTGTTGCCATGGAGGTCCGATAACAATAATAATGTTAGGCTCGTAGTCCGCACAAAGCCGTTGCTAACGTATTTAATGATAACTACCCGATAATTTCCGATGATGAGAATAGCATAATTAACTTTTTATGATTTATGTAGTTGCATCCTTCAAATAAAACCGATTATCTGTTGCCATGTGGGGTCTGCACCCCCCCAAAATGACTTTAGGCCCGTCCCCCGTCTGTTGTGGAAACCGACTGCTGTTGTTGTTGACGTACCGGAGAGGAAGCCGCCATTATTTGACGCCTTATTTACGGCCCGCCTGCAGGTACTGATATGGTATGACGTCGTAGATATCGTAGATTTATCGTAAAGGTCCTCGTCCCCCGCCCCGGGGGGTCGATCCCGGGCATAATTGTGGGGGGGAGGGTTTGGAAAGGGGGGTTCCTACCCCCCGAACTGTTTCGTGGGATGCCTAAGGCCTTGACGATCTTCTCTCCTTATTTATTGCTGTTGATTCGGTTATTTGGGGCGTTTGCCCCGCCTCGGTGCGCCCCTGGACCTCGAGGAGGGTCTTCTCTGCCCATTTCGGCACCTGGGGGGCTGGCTTAGGCCCGTCTGGGAGCCCCCAGGGCCTAAAATAGGTGAGGCCTATTCTTGCCTTTGGGTCTGTGGGAGGCTTGGTTGGGCCGCTGGTTAGGTTAGGGTGAGGTTGGCCTCTTTACCTCCGCTGCTCTGAATTATTACCATCTTGTGCAGTATAGGCCTGTGACGAGGCCTGTACCGGGAAAAAATCGACGAGACCCTCTTTTAGGTTCGTTACGATGCCACCCTAGGGGTCTTAGGCGAGGAAGGACCCCCAAGGCTGGGATGGGTTAGCCTAAGGTCTATGGGTAGCCACTAGGCTAAAGACAAGGCCTATACTAGGAAAAAATTGACGAGACCTTTGTTGGGGTCGTTAGAAAGCAAGGTTTGTTAGGCTAGGTATGGCCCCTAGGCTAGGAGTTTCCGGTAGGCCTAAGACAAGGCCTACGCTGGGAAAAATGCAACGAGACTGCCTCCAAGGTCGTTACGACGCCACCCGCGGGGTCGTAGGCAGTGCTCGGCACCCTGTCTGTGATGGGCTAGCCTAAGGTTTATGAGTGGCCGGTAGTTATAAGACGTGGCCTACACTGAGAAAAAATCGACGAGACCACCACTAGGGTCGTTGTGATGCCAGCCTAGGGCTTGTTAGGCAAGGGACGACCCCCTGGGCTAGACTGGGATAGCCAGTAGGCTTAAGACGAGGCCTACACCAGGAAAAATTTGATGAGAATACTATTAGGATCATGTAAGCAACTCCAGCCTAGGGTTCGTAGCCGGTAAGCTAAAGACGAGGCCTACACTGGGAAAAATTTCATGAGACCTGTATTTTTCGGTTGGGATCACAACGGCACCGCCAGATTAGAGTTTGCTAGGCAATGCACAATCCCCTAGGCTAGGATAGGCTAGCTTAAGGTTCGTTAGTACCCTCAAGGATTTTCTGGCATCATGATCTTGTGTTTTCATTCATTTTAATTAACTTTTGCATAGTATATAGAAAGAAAATGATTTAGAATATATAAGTCTGATTGCAGCGCCTTTGTTTAAGGTCAGACTAAAGTATTGTTAGGTTAGGATGGATTCTTATGATGTAGGCCTTTTTGGGTAATTTTATTTTGGTGACAATGGTAGTCTAGGCTCTTGCTCATCGATTTTCATGTGTGTTTTTTTTCATATTTATATATTTTATATTTTCGCTGAAAGAAGAAACTTAAGTGTACGAATCCATCACAGCAAATTAACCTCAAAGTTGCTGATAATATAACATGTTGTAAGAGTAATTATGTGTTAGCTTAGCCTGTGTAAGCTTCTCATCATAGGCTAGGTTTGAAAACCAGATCGGCCTCAAAAATGAACCAAATTGGCCGTGAATGAAGTTTATTTTCATTCATCTGAAATTTATCATTTAAAACAAAGATTTCCATAAACTGAATGTAACTTTCCCCTCGTCATTTAGCAATATGGTTATCGTTAAGGTTTATTTTCTGAAATTTAGTACATGAAGCTATGATTTCCATAAATATAACCATTCTTCTGCAGTCAAAAATCTTGGGTAATCACACCATTTAACCCCTTAGGGGGATAGTGCCACCAGTGCACCTCATACAGTGCACTGTAGGCATTACTTGAGGTCCTTTGCAACGTCGTTTCGGCCCCTAGCTGCAACTCCATCCATTCCTTTTGCCGTACGTCGGTCCGTCATCTCATTCTTCCGTGTTACTTTCCTCGAGCCTCTCCTGACATTTTCCTCCTGTTACACCTTTCAAACCTTTTTATTCCTCTCAGTTTCCCTTTCAGCTTTGAATGACCTCATCCTAGGTCCCAGCACTCAGCCTTTGGTAATGCAGTGCATTACTACCCTAATACTGTTCGCCTTGCAATTTAATACATTTTAATGATTTATTGATTTATATTTTCTTTTTTAATACGTGAGATCTCCTCTCTTCCGTATTTTGCTTTACCTCCTCTTACTCCTTCCTCATGAACATCTTAATATTCTTTGGAAGCTTGAATTTCAAGTCAATGGTCCCTGTGGTGGGCTTGTTCCATATGAACACGTTTCATCTACTGAGTAATATAATAATAATGATGAACCAAACAAAAACTTCTTTCAGTTTTCTTCTGAAGATGGAAAGAGAAACCCACAAGATTCTTGTGTATAACTTGTTTACTGGTAAATATTTACATATTGCTTTGATCTCGAGCACTTTCAGGTCCTAACTGTGACCCTTTTTCAAGAGATGAGGTAGTCAGGCTGGTTCAAGGCCCAGCTTTCTTCACAGTTAGGACCTGAAAGTGCTCGAGATCAAAGTAATATATGTAAATATTTACCAGTAAACAAGTTATACACAAGAATCTTGTGGGTTTCTCTTTCAATAATAATAATAATAATAATATAATAATAAATATAATATATTACATTCCATTCTGCACTGCTTCAGACATGCAATCGCTTGCCATATTTGCTGTGGTTTCCTGTGTAATTCAAATGTTTATGGATATAGTGCATCTATAATATAATTATTATAATAATGAATGCAAAAGTATAGCGATTGAAGATATACACATTGCGATTAGGTGCGTGAGCACTTTTATGTCTGTGTCAGTGTATACCCAACGATTTCGTCCATTCTGCGGCCACATCTCTCCCTGTGAGGAGGTGCCAGCACTGAGGAATATTTCTGTGTGATAGAGAATGGATTGCATACATAGGAAAACTAGAAATTTTAGAATTTGATGTGTTTTCCCCTCAATTAATACCACTGTGATAAGCATAGATTTTAGAATGTCGTCTCTCTGATATACTGCACGTGGAATCTTGTGTGAAAGTAGTGAAGGGTTTGTAAGAACGTTATTTATCTTTTATCGTAGAATATTGGCAATGTCTGATGTGTAGTAGATCATGGACTTGATGTGGGTATAGCAATGTCCTTATTTTATTGTCTGCTGTTGATTTATTTTTCATGGTAGAATGATGGTTATGGTGCTGTTTCAAAGCCAGATGCATGCACTTTATTCTCGAATGTTAAAAAATGGGAAGCAGCAGAACTGCAAAGTGAAAATGATAAGGCAAAGTGGGATGAGTATTATCTGCAGAAGACATGATTTGCTCTCATCAGAATTTGAAGGGTTGACAGCTGCATGTTTGCAAACGATGATGTCAGAATTTCTTTAGGAAAAGATCAATTAATTTATGAAGATTGCAAAGGTGTTTGAGACACTGTGATAAAGACACCGACTTTGAAACCGTTGAAATTTGACGCCGTTAATCTTTTTCCGCAGTCAAACGTCAAACTGAGCAAGTCGTTGTCTTGGCTCCTCAGGCACGGAGCCGCGCAAGAAGGCCTGGCCCTGGATTCTGGTGGATGGGCCAAGCTCAGCGACATTCTGGGGAGACCGCAGTTCAAAAAGGTAACGGCCAGTGTGTTTCGAGTTGTGGTGTCGCTTCTTGAATTGTCCTAACCTTGTCTGACTTATTACGAGTTGATTTGTACCCTTGGATACCCGATTACCAAATTATTTATATCTTGTATTCATATACAAAATATCTAAAGCTTAGTAAAACCTCTTTGGCTGTCGTACCCTCGTCTGACTGGTTACGAGTTGATTTGTACTTTGGGATACCTGATTGCTGGGTCATTTTTATCATTGTTCATGTACATCTTGCATGTATGACCCTGTAAGTTCAGGTAACTAGCAGAATACATACAGTCACCAATACACAGTAGAAACAGGTCTTTATAGTTGAGCCTAATATATGTGAATGTCTAAAATGTAGACTAACGATGTTTGTCAGGTTTTGGAAACGGAATGTGAAAGTCTTTATTATTATTATAATTGACTTCTACAGTTTATTCAATAAGAGATGGGTCCTTTGGTCCCCTAAACTGCCGGGGAAGAGAGAGCGCGAGGGAAAAATTGGATAATTCACTGGTCTTTTATCGTCGTAGATTTCTTTTCACCTCCTCACTGCAGAATCTCTGAGTAACAAGCGCCTAGGATTGTATTTTGCCAGTCGACAGCCTATGTCTTTCATTTGGGAAATGGAGTAAAAACTTTGCCAGGATTAGACGTAACTTTAAATTGGCAATATCGATTTTATGTCAGATTTTGCTTTCATGTGCTTGATATAAGACCTTTCTTGTCTTCTTGCAATGAGACTCCTCTCGTCTTCTTTCTTGTACCCTTGGCTTGAATTCCCTTCTAGTCCACATGTCCCCTTTCACTCCAATCGTAGTTGTATTTGTGGAGTACCCCAAATTCCCAGTTTTATTTGTGGTATACCCCAAATTCCCATCCTGACGTAGACAGATGCCCCAGAAACCTTAGATAAAAAGATGACTTCCTGGTGAATTCCACACTTGGGACTCAACTTGGTCCCATTAGGGGGGAGGGGGGGGAATGCTGTCAGTGCACCTCAAGCAGTGCACTGTAGGCATTACTCAAGGTTCTATGCAGCGTCCCTTCAGTGCCCTAAGCTGCAACCCCTTTCATTCCTTTTACTGTACCTCCATTCATATTCTCTATCTTGCTTTCCTTAACCCTCTCCTAACAACCGATTCATAGTGCTCCAACTGCTTTGAGGTTTTGCTCCAACTGCTTTGAGGTTTTCCTCCTGTTACGCCTTTGTAGCCTCTTACTCTCGGTTTTCCTTTCGCCACTGAATCGCCTCCTAGGTCCCAGTGCTTGGCCTTGGGCCTAAATCCTACATTCTAGTCTCTCATCAACTTGAACATCAAGTTCCTGGTCCCTACGTTTCATTTTTTGTTTCTGCGTTAATTTCAGGGGAATTAGAACCCTGAAATGTTATCCTGTCCTTAAACTGGTCACAGTCGTCTGACCCCCGAGTAGTTGGTGATTAACATTCATTTCTTACAGTCTAATTGTCTTTAGTGATTCATTACTTTCAACCTTTCAACCAGCGACGTACATGGAGCATTAGAAGTAAATCTTTGGGTGAAGCGTTGTTGGAGCCTTGACCAATTTCACGTCTGAAATACGAGACCTCAGAACGTTGACTTATTGCTCTAGGGAAACTAATTATTCATATTAATCATATAGCTCGCAGATTTCTCCAAATCGAAGTCTAATCCAGCTGTCTTTCGCAGGTAAAAGTTGAGAAGATCAAGGAGGTTGTGGCCAACTGCCCCAAGCAGCGTTTTAAACTCGAGGAGAGAGAGGGAGAGCTGTACATCAGAGCTAACCAAGGTCATAGCGTGCAGGTAAATGCGTATGATCGTGGAGGAATGTATTGGTTTCGGTACAGTACCCCCCTCAGTCCATGTATCTCGCATTACTACCCTAATTCTAGTCTCCTTGCATTTTAATACATTTTTATCTATTTATTAATTTATTTTTTCTTTTCTAATAAGTCAGATCTCTTCTTTGTGCATTTCCCTGTACCGCCTCTTCTTTCTAATGAACACTGTAATATTCTTTGGAAGTTTGAATTTCAAGTCACTGGCCCCTTTTGTGGGGTTCATCTTTTGAATAACAATGATAATAAGAATAGCCAGGTACGTCCAGAGTCTTGCCTTCAGAGAAGGAAAAGGATGATCGCCGGCACTTGAACGCTCAGACACCCTGCTGTCGGCATTACTAAAAGGGCGTTTGCAACGTCCCCTCCGCCCCTAAATGCACCCACTTTTTAGTTTTCTGTAAAAGAAAACTATTGAGGTGACTTTGTCTGTCCTTCTGCACTTTTTCTGTCAGTCCTCAGATCTTGTTAACTACTGAGGAGGAGGCTAGAGGGCTGCAAATTGGCATGTTGATCACCCAGCCTCCAGTCGTCAAGCATACCAAATTGCAGCCCTCCAGCCTCCTACTGATTAGACTCCTGAGTAGTTTTTAGGCTATTTGAGGTTAAAGTTAGCCATGATGGTGCCTCTGGCACCTCTACGGGTTCCAACAATGCAGGCCACCACCGGACCGTGGCTGAGTTTCACGGGCCGTGACTGAGGCCACCACTAGACCATGGCTGAAAGTTTGATACAGCATTATACGCTGTACAGAAAACTCAAATACACCGAAGAAACTTGGGCACATTTTTTACCTGTAAACCTTTTACTTGACCTCCATTCCATCTTCCTTTCTTCAGTCTTGCTGTCCAACTTCTCTAAGCATTTCTTGTCGTAGCTGTGCGGTTTTCTCCCAGTTCCACCTGGGGCTGTTGGTCTTGCTGTCCAGCCACTCTAACTCCACTTTGCTGTCTTCAGCGCTGAATGGCCGATAGTGCCCACCCAGTGCTTGGCTTGATGGCCAGACTTTCTTAAAATCAGAATACAGTATTATTATTATTATTATTATTATTATTATTATTATTATTATTATTGAGAAGATGAACCCTATTCATTTGAAAGCAGCCCACACAAAAGGCCCCATTGACTTGAAATTCATTACAGCGTTCATTTGAAAGAAATTACAGAAGGTGATAGCAAGTACAGAATAAGAGATCAGTTATGAAATAAGGAAAAAAGATGAATGAATAGAAAAATAGATAAAAACACAATTGAAGTATTGAAAGGCAAGGAGAAATAATTTTTAGGGCAGTAGTGCATCGCGTCGCCGTCTAAAAAAATCGGAGGTTCCTCGAGCAGCAGCAGCGTCAATTAACCGTAACTCCTGCGGCGCGAAGCCACGCGTGGGACACTTCGCTTTGCCGTCCAGGAATGTACGGCGATGCTGTCGTGTTAAACTGATGAATTATATTTCGGGGACGGGCGCCACCCTCCTCACAAACGGGTTACGTTCCAGGCAGCTGTTTGTATGTTGAAATGTTGAAGTACAGTTTGATGTCAGTACAGTACTGTGTGTTTGTTCATCCACAGTACACTGTACAGACGGTACTGTGTGTACAGAATAGGCTTGCAGAACAAAATTTGAACTTGTGGGCGACGAAGGGCCTGCTCTGAACACAATTTGAATTTGCAATCCTGTTTGTTGATCTCATGAATATTTGTAAGTTGAATATGTTTGTAAGTAGGGTGGAGTCTGTATTTAGTATTATTTTTTTTTAGATATACACAGTGGTAAGACAGTCTAGATTAGTGATGTAAAAAATACCCAGTTTTTTTTAATGTAGGGTGGGGAAAAAACTGTATTTTTCCGTTTTTTTCCAAATTTTTCCGGTACTTTTATCATTTCTTATATTATTTGTATGTCTCAGAGTTGCCTGCTAAAGAATGAATTCTTGAAGGTTAAATTGTTTACATTAACTAATAATTTCAACAACTGACATATTATCAGGCTTATAAATTGATAATGCAGTGTCCATTATCCTATGTATCTATTACATAAGTAAACTTATTGCAATATTTCCTAAGAAATTAGCACAGCATTACCAAACATGTAGCACGAGTTTCTTAAGCAAATTATATAAGTAACTGTGAGAGAAAGACTGTGTACCACACAGCCACTCCTATAAAAGTTGCCATGTGCGGCTGGATATCGTAAGTGGTGTATTGTCTAAATGTTATTTAGAACACATCAGCTACAATAGACTAATTTTATACAGAGTTTTTGTTTTTAGCTTGGTTTCCCATTATTGAAGATTTTATACGAGAAAAAACTGGTTTTTTTTTTTTTTTCCACCGGAAAAAAACCATTCACATCACTGATCTAGATCAATTTCAAGTTGTAGTGTGATACTTGTACCAGAGATAATCCAGTACAGTACATGAAATGATACTTGTATCCATGGTGTGACTCATAACAAGAAATCCATGTCATATAAAAGCAAAGCTTGAATTATATCGTGGTTTAAGCTTGAAGTCTGAATTAGGGACCTCTTGATATCGAAGATGGTGTCAGGTGTGAAATGTACGTCTCAGCAGATTGATAAAAGTGGTCCTAGCCAATATTTTTTATTTGTACCATTTACTCAGTACTGTGTGTCATTTAATCTATATTGTAATGAACTTTGTAGTGTTGATAATTTACAAATTTCTCAGTTTTTTGTATAGTTGAATTCATACACTCTGGGATGTTGTATAATACAGGAAACTAAGTAGTATTAAACGTCGGAAAACATGCAAAATATGACGGGTAGCATAACATTAGCTTTGACAAACAGCCTCTCCCCCTGTAGGGAGGAGTTAGTGCTGTCAGTGCGCCTCATACAGTGCACTGTAGGCATTAATTTAGAAGTTTCTTTGCAGCCTCCCTTCCAAAGCTGATATGACCCCTTTCATTCCTTTTACTGTACCTCCTTTCGTATTCCCTTCCTGACAGTTGTTTCAAGGTGCAACTGCAAGAGATTTTTTCCTCCTGCCTGTTACACCTTTTGAACCTTTCTTAGATGCGTGGATGTGGCCTTGAACTGGAGTAAATGTTATTATTATTATTACCATTATAACATCAGAAGTCCCCTCAGTCACATAATTGAGAACTTTCCAGGTCGAAGATCTGGAACTGGAAGAGATAACAGTGGACGAGGGGACCCCGGTCATCCACGGGACTTACTATGAGGCCTGGGAAAGCATCAAGAGAGAGGGCCTTCGACGGATGAACAGGAACCACGTCCACTTCACTTCCAAAACGCCGGACGAGGTCGCCGGTGTCAGCGGCATCCGGAAGTCGTGTCAGATGTATGTTTACATCAACCTGTCAAAGGCACTAGAAGGTTTGTGTCGCAGTTCTGTGTTGACGTCGACCTGTCAAAGGCACTAGAAGGTTTGTGTCTCAGTTCTGTGCTTACGTCGACCTGTCAAAGGCACTAGAAGGTTTTGTGTCTTGGAGGTGTCATTAAAGTTAACAGTTCGACTTGAAATATTCTGTGCTTAGCAGCAACATTGTTGTTGTTATTTTTCCCGGTGCTGCCATTTTATAAGTGGTGCATTTTTAGATAAATCTCTTAAATCGAGTGTTAAGTGTAAAGCATAATGTACAGGTTAGTTTGAGTGAGGAACTACATGGAATTGCTGTATGGTTTCTAGAAAATATTCAGTTGCAGGCTGTATAATACAGGCTCTTTGTTACTTATAGGAAACCTAGAATACATTCACTTGCAGGGTATGTAATACAGGCTCTTTGTTACTTATAGGAAATCTAGAAAACATTCACTTGCAGGCTATGTAATACAGGCTCTTTATTACTTATAGGAAACCTAGAAAACATTCACTTGCAGGCTATATAATACAGGCCCTTTGTTACTTATAGGAAACCTAGAAAACATTCAGTTGCAGGCTATGTAATACAGGCTCTTTGTTACTTATAGGAAACCTAGAAAATAGGGTCTTTGCTACTAAACAGACTTTATTATCTAGAAAATAATTCAGTTCAGCCCCTTTGTGGTTTGTTGACTCACCTATCCGCAGATTTTTCTGTGGAATGTATACCCACATTATTCGCGGGAACTTCGCCCATTCGCGGTATTTTTCATAGAGAAATATTCACTAATTACTGCATTTTCATATTTTTGTGACTAAATGCATTTTTTATATATATATAACTATTAAAATACTCAGATATAAACATTTTTAGTTTTTTTTTTTTTTGGTGTAAACATTTTTGGAGGGGTGTCAAGTATTCGCGGATTTTGGCCATTCGTGGGAGGTTGCGGTACGCATCCCCGGCGAATACCAGGGGGTCTACGTCGCTGAACAGGCTTTATTGAAGTGCAGGCTTTAATACAGAGTCTCTGTTTCTTAACACACTTTGTTACTTATCCAAAGCATGTGTTAAGTTGAGGTGCTACTTATATGTGTTTAAGTTACGTGATTTCTGTGTTGTCAGTCAACTGGGGACGAGTCGGTGTATACCAATGTCAGACCACTTCAGTTGTTTGTGGAGATATTAGTCTGTTCCTCGCTGTATGTTCCCCGTCGTTCCACTGTGGAACCGTCGTGTAATTAGAACCTTTGAAGTTCAAGCAAAGATATAACTCATTACTACCCTGAAACAGTCCTCTTTGTATTTCAATAATTTGCTTACATTTTTTTTTTTTTTTATTTATATTTAAGCTTATTTATTTAATTTATCTTTTTTTGTAATACTGTAACTGAGTTCTTTCTGTATTTCCTCTTACCTTCTGTTAATTCTTTCAAATGAACACCGTAATATTCTTTGGAAGCTGCTTGAATTTCAGGTCAGTGGATATGGTTCATCTTCTGAATAATAATAATAATAACAACAACAACAATAATAATATGATATGGAAACCACATATCTTTGTTCCTCATGCGTCAGGTCTCGGGCAAAAATCTGTTATAGGTCGAAATCGTGGGCCGAAACAGCAGGTTGAAATCTCAGGTGAAAGTCGTAGGTCAAAATCGTAGAATTGTTGGTCGAAACGGCAGGCTTGGATCACAGGTCAAAATTGTAGGCTGAAATCATGGGTCGAAATCATAGGCCAAAATATTGGGCTGAAGTCGTAGGTCGGCATCACAGGTCAGAATTGTAGGCCGAAATCGTAGGGGCGCAAAGACCTGTTCTTAAGCCCCTATGGAGGTCTTATTGTAATGAACAGTCCAGCTTCTCTATCTAAAGCTTCCTCGTAATTTTCACATCGTGAATGAAATCACGTCTCAGTCCCCACAAAGAGAGATCCTGCCTTTAAAATCGTTACGATTACAGATCCCAGTGCCTTTCCGTAGAGGCTAGTGCCGTCGGTGCACCTCACGTTTTTCAGAGTAGGCATTACTTGATAGGGGTCTTTGCGGCATCCCCTCTGCGGCGCCTAGCTGCAACCCGTCCTTGGTCTTTGGCCTAATTTCATATTCCATTTCCACTTCCATGCTTAAAATAAGAGTTTAGTAACTGATCCTTTGGATATCTATGTCTGTCATAGCCACCACTATGAATCAAGATGATTTTAATTTACAAAACTACGGGCAAGTGAAGACCCAGACCAGGTGGGAATGCAAGCAGAAGGGTCATCTGTCAGGAGAGCTCACTCATGTCACATCTAATCCCATCTTCAGACAAGCAGACTTTGGGAAAATAGAACGGTTATAATCGATGGCCCCTCGTCTTAGACGCGGTACCTGACAAAGATGGCTGTACAGGACGTGAACATGTTTACGACTGTGAGCTTAACCTAAATTTAGCAACACTTAGACTTATCAGACCCCTGCTTATCACTTTTCACTTATCACTTATCAACTGATAATGGGTTTTTTTTACCAGGCCACGTATTTAGACGTGTTGCATTTTTAACGTAAATCTCCTCGTCTGAAGATTTGGTGTAAGGTGCAGGTTAGTTAAGGCTACAGATAATGGGAGGTTACCTTTAGATTTTGTTTTTGTGAAAATGTTGAAGAGTAGGCTATAGTATATAGCATCTTTTCCTTACCAGAAGGCCCCTGGAACATTTTAAGAAGATGAACCTTATTCATAGGGGAGACGTCCCCCAAAAGGCGCCATTGACTTGAAATTCAAGAAGCTTCCAAAGAATATTATGGTGTTCATTTGAAAAAAGTAACCGAAGGTGATAGGGAACAGAAAGAAGAAGTCAGTTATTAGACAAGGTAAAGTGAATTAAGAGTAACTGATAAATAGATGAAAATATAAGTAATTTATCAAGATACAAGTGAAATTGTTTTAGGTTAGCAGTGCGTTGCACCTTCGCTTGAACTTTTAGGTTCCGTGGCACAACATCCTCAGGGAAACTGTTCCACAGTCCAATGGTGTGAGGAATAAAGGACCTCTGGAACTGTCAAGTTTGACAGTGAGCCACATTAACTGCATATTGATACTGCTGTTCAGCAAATATGGTTGTCCACAGCAGGAAAATTGTGAATGTTAGGAAGCAGAAAGCTACCACCATGAACCTGGTAAGTCAGGTTCTCACTCATAAAATGCTACAATCCAGGAGCGCTTAGATTGATCTAAGGTGATCTTAACCAAACAGGGAGACGCGCCTTTCCATATCGGCCGTGAGTCGAAGTTTTAGGAGTTTAAAAAGTTTTTATCCATGGAATTTCTGTCGAATTCAAAGGATTCCCAAACAAAAATGTGTAAATAATGTGACAGTTTTATAGTCTGGTATTATTAATGTTCTTGATGAGAAATCTAGTTTGATTGTCTTTGTCGTCAGGATTAGGCCAAAGAGTAGTGTGGATTTTGACAGAAGTCTCACCAAAGGTTTGCTTTGTGGCAGAGCAAGAATTGGTTACGTTTTGGAAGGCTTAGAAATGTAACTTTTACTGAGCCTTGGGAGAGGTTTATGGCCCACGAATCATGACACTATAGTTACACCTCTTCAGAAATTTGATTACTTAGAAGGCAAGTTTTGAGACTTGAAGAGGTTTTAAGTACAGGATGTCATGATTCTTTGCCAGGGTTCAGTGGGAAGACATATTAGGAATAAATCAATTTTCAGGGAGAGAGAGAGAGAGAGAGAGAGAGGGCATTATGATACAGATTCCAGTTGTCCTGTTTCAAGCAGATTCCATGCATACAGGTTGACAGTAACTGGTTTTATTTAACCGTCACGAAAGACTGTAAACAGCTAAAGTTGACGTGAAAACGACACAGAAGTCGCTGAAACGCGATTGAAAATGAAATGGCAACAATGTTCTCCTTGCATAAGATTAAGAGGATGTCGTGCAATTGAACTACAGAAGGTCAAGCGAAGATGCAATGCAGTACTACCCCAGGACTATTCTCATTTTTTATCTATTAATTTATTTTTTCTTTTCCAGTAAGCGAGATCTCTTTTTTTCTCTATTTCCTTTTACTTTCTCTTACTTTATCCAAATGAACACCTTGATATTCTTTGGAAGCTTGAATTTCAAGTCGATGGCCCCTTTTGTGGACTTGTTCCCTATGAATAGGGGTCGTCATCTTCGGAATAAGAATAATAATAATGGTAGGTTTTGTTAAACAAAATGGCAGTTTCAACAGCATTTATTTTATATAGTAAACGCTCAGTTCGTCTTATTCATTGTTTTTCTTGTGCTGGAATGGTTGCAAGCAATTGACCAGTATTCATATCCGGTGGTTTAGTGGTGTTTAGGAGGTAGTTCTCGTTGAAGGTCGGCTGAATGATGCCCTAACGAGGAGGGCGAAACTAGTCGACATTCAACGAGAACTACCGCCTACACATCACTAAACCACCGGATATGAATATTGGTCAATTGCTTGCATCATAAACACCATTTATTGCCATAATTATTGTGATGTTCCAGTTAACGACGATTTTCAATAACCACCAAATTTGACTTTGCTTTCCTCACATTTACAGCACAAACCTCATATATTACGAAATCACTCCTTCATTTTCTTTACAGCGCCATTTTCCAATTTCTGCTTTAGATTTCGAGTTAAAGAATTATGTAAATGATTGTGTGTTCCTTCGGACTAATGCCGCTATCGCCTCCTACCGTTCCTCCATTCAGTTTCTCTTTCTTCCACCTTGCTATCCACCCTCTCCAAACAGTTGTTTCATAGTGCAGCTCTGAAAGGTTTTCCTCCTGTTATGCCTTTCAAACCTTTCTGTTCCTCTCAATTTCCATTTCCGGGCTGAATGACCTTATCGTAGGTCCCAGCGGTTGGCCTTCTGCCTCTATTCTGTGTTCTGTTCTAATGTCACTGTCCTGATTATCATTACATATTTGCTGGTTGGTGGATACCTCGTCTCGCTATAACTTTTGTAAATCGCTTAGTAATGGCACCTAACTATTTTACAACTCAGTGTTATTGATTCTCAATTTTCCTGCTCCTTCGTAGGTGGATTGAAGTTCTTCAGGTCAGCCAATGATGTCATTCTGTGCCCGGGGAACCATGAGGGCATCGTACCCACTGAATATTTCCTCAAAGTTGTGGATCGGAGCTCTGGTAAGTATCCGAGCAGAGAGTAATGGTGTACTCCTCCTTAACTTTCAGTTCCAAGCTCCAGAAATAATTTATTGCTTTCGTTTTCCCCGAATAGTCCTCTGGCCGTTCTGCATCATCATTCTTTAGGGTTAGGTAAGAGAGGTCATTTCCTCAGCCTCAGGTTCGAGAAGAGATATAGGTTTAATTGTACGAAAGATGTCTTTGACCTGTAGTGGGAATGGGAGATCCAGGGCTTACAATTTTTAATGCTTATAAGTAATTTCAGCAGTAAGATTTGTGGGGACTGAAGGCTTGTGTTTATGCATATGTCTGTCATTAAGGAAGGTAGCTTCACCCACCTAGAGAACTATAGTGTAGTGTGAATAAACACTTAGACTGACTAATACATAACCCAAAATATCGTCAAAAGTCATAAGAAAACCTTACTTTTAATCATATGGGTGTCTTGTTAATGTCGTAAACTGCGTTTTTATTGAGTTATTCATAAAAAAAAACTCCAAGTTTTGACCATTTTGCCCTTTTTGGAGCCGTATTCCTTCCGTCGCATCGATGTCGTCGGCATCGTAAACCCGGAACGTGCGTTGTAACCTGGGAAATAATTTTTGATGAATGTATTTGAAGAGTATCGTAAGCTCGGAATGTCGTGAGCCGAGCACTTCGTAATGTTGGGACTGCCTGTATTTAATTTACTGACCTGCTCTTGTTGTACTGTTCATGTAAGTCAGCTGACAACCTCAGTAAACAAAAGAAAGACTTACGAACCCGAGTGACAAACCGTAGTCGAGAGCGCTCGCAACCTTCCGTCACTGCCGCAGTCTCCTTACCGTACGTCTCATGACGTCACAGCAAAACCATTGTCCCATTCCAAACGTAAAAAGAGGACTGGCTCTGCAAACACCCAATAAAATGGACAGCATACTCTGCACCCTCACTAACCCATTTAATGAAAGTAACAAAGTAATAATGATTAAATTTACAAAAGTGCGTACAGTGGACCCCCGCCTATTCGAAGTTCCAGATTTGCAGTTCACTTGTTCGCGGATTTTTCCTTGGAATGTATATACACATTATTCGCGGAAAATTTGCCAATTCACGGTATTTTCCATAGAGAAATATTCACTTAACTACTGTATTTTCATAATTCCCTGAGTAAATGCACTTTTTGTGATAAAACTATTAAGATTCAGGTATAAGCATTTTAAAGGGGTTTTTTAGTGTTTTTACTATCAAAATAGGCAGTTCTGAGCATTTTTAGAGGGGTGTCAAGTACTTGCGGATTTTAGCAATTTGCGGGAGGCTGTGGTGCACTTCCCCTGCGAACACCGGCGGTCGACTGTAATATATTAGAATTGAATTACCTGTCCCCTATCCATGTGGATAATGAGACTAAAAAACGGACGGATAATCGTAATGTATCTTGTGCAATGGACTCATACATTGGTAAATGTTCATGTGACTATTTAGATACGTGGACATTGATCGTCATAAGCTACTTTCAGGAACTTTGTCAGAATCTTCATCAGTTTCAGCTACCCCGTAGGAGGGCAGGGCTGTCTGTGCACCTCACGTGACACCCTGCAGGCATTACTCAGGGTTCTTCGCAGTGCCCCTGCCACGGACCTTAGCTGCAACCCCTTCCGCTCCTCCGACCGCACCTCCGTTCGTGTTCTCTATCTTCCGTTGTCTTTTCCTCGACCCTTGCCTGACAGTTGGTTTCGTAGTGTTTCCTCCTGTTACACCTTTCAGGCCTTTTCATTCCTCTCGGTTTCCCTTTCAAACTGTCCTAGTCGTCTTGGGTCCTCATCGTAGGCCCCAGTTTTTCATATTCCGTTTCCATCGATTTCAGTCTAAGCAGTCGTGAAATTTTGAAGGAGTTGCAATATACTAGCTAGAATTTAATATACTTTTTATTTCGTGGGAGATGCATACCACACCCCCGCAATTAGCTAAAATCATGAATACTTAAAACCCCTCTAAAAACACTTAGAACTGCCCATTTTGATAGTGTAAACACAAGAAAAACCCTGCGAAAATGCTTACGCCTGAGTATTTTAATAGTTTTATCACAAAAAGTGCATTTATTCATGAAAATGATATGAAAATACAGCAATTAGTGAATATTTCTCAGTGAAAAATACCGTGAATGGGCAAATTTTCCGCAAATAATGGGTAGGTATGATCTACAGAGAAACCTGCAAATGTGTGAGTCTGTGAATCGGGAGGACGCGAATACGGGGGGTTTTACTGTACAGGTAACAGTACGAATCTTGAATGAAGCAGTAATTGTTTCCCAAGGTGAGTAAGGGCAGTCCCCAGGTTACGACAGGCTCAGCTTGCAACGCTCTTCAAATTTATCCATCAAAAATTATTTCCCGGGTTAAAACACGTTCTGGGTTTACAAAGCCGATCCGATGGAAGAAATATAGTTCGACAAAGGGCAGAATGTCAAAATTTGGAGGTTTTTTGATGGAAAACTCAATGCAAATGCAGCTTACAATTTTCAACAATGTTTCCAGTTACTACAGAACCCTTTCCGTAAGCCTGGGGTTACTTGTAATTGTTTTTGTCGGGCATTCCCTGAGAAAAACCGTAAGTTGTACAGAGAACACCATATGCACAAAATAATTGTCATGAATATTCGGTTTTTTGTACCAACAGCAATCTTCATAACCTCAGTTGATGAGAAATAATCATTATATAACAATTAAGAATTGAGAAAGTTTCACATATATATATAGAATCAAGTGGTCGCTTTTGACTGGATATATATGTGATTGCAGTTAACCACAGTGCCCTCTCAATTTCTCAAATTCTTCTCATTTTTTTTTAATACACTTGTCACCACAAAGCCTTAGATCCAAGTGCAAAAATATAAAGTGATTCTGACACGACAAGGTCACGTTGCTGACCTGACCGTGGAAGGTGGTCAGGTCAGCAAGATAATCTCATCCTCATATTCTACAGTAGATCCACATGGGAAGTTAGTGCCATCAGTGCAACTCAGGCATTGCATTGTAGGCATTACTTGAGGTCCTTTGAAGCGTCCCTTCAGCCCCTAACTGCAACCCCCTTCATTCCCCTGACTGTATCTCCGTTAATACTCTGTCTCTTCCGTCTTACTATCCTCATCAGAATGACCTCGTATTCTTTCATTTGGATCGAAGGCTTTGTAGTGACAGGTGTGTCCAAAAAGTGGGTATTATAATCACAAAATTTTACATTTTCCCAATGAATTTATCTCCACGAAATCCAAAAAGTTCCAGTGATGCTTTAATATAAACTTCTCTTTCACTTTCAGGAGACCAACTGTTGTAGAGGAATCAAGAACTTTCTCATTTAACTGGCCAACTGCACGGATAACGACCTTGCCCTCTGATGCACCCTTTCTCCAAGAGTATGGAATATAATTGTGTGTTGTGCACCATAATTCAAAGACTTTGTGAACTAGAATTGAAGGATGGTTTAACAGACACTTAGGGAGCCATTTTTATTCTCACGGACAGGTTCTGTAAATGAGGAAATGATTTTGATGGTTGGGACTGCTTGATGGTCATCCAGGTGTTGTTTTTTGCAACTTTATTTGTGTATCCACACAGAAAAGTGTTAAAGTGGTTAATTTGTGGACTATTTTTGTGTTAGTGGCTTTCAAAACGCTTCAGAGACGGACACCTTACCCTTTTTGTGTTTTGTACACGTCTGCGATGGACGTACACCCCCGTTAGTTTAGTATAGAGCACTGACGAGGGTCATGCATGAATTTTGTTAGGTACTCGTGTGGCAGAAGCGTTCGAAACGCTTCAAAGACACTTGCACTGTTTCGTGTTTCATAAGCGTCTGCGATGGACGCAGACCTGCAGTAGTTTAGCACAGAACACCGACGAGGGTCTTGCACAAACTTTGCCGAGTACTTTTGTGGCAAAAGACATTTTCACCCGTTCGTGCACGTCTGCGATGGACGTAGACCAGCATTAGTTTAGCGCAGAAGACTGACCAGGACCAGGCTCACTCACGTCGAAAACATGGCTGGCGGGCAGGACATCACGGACCGCCTGTCGATGGCGTGCACTGTCTGCAAGTCGGGGCCCCTGGAGAAGATCCACTACGTCACGCACATCCTGGGGAAGAGGCACCAGAAGAATCTGAAGAACAGAAGCAAAGCTCTGAAGAAGGACGAGATGAGCAGGACTCTTCACGTCACGGGTGCGTTGATGGCCATCCCTGTTACGGGTGTCGTAGGTACCTCCTGTATCCCCCTGTAGCTACCTCCTTATCCCTGTAGGTACCTCCTGCATTCCCTGAAGGTACAGTGATGCCCCAGCTTCGCGTACCTCGACTTAGCAGACTCCTGTCCCTATCAGTTGCATTGTTTTGATCAAATTTCACAGCGATAAATTTTTAGATAAATCTCTCAAATTGAATGTTGAGTGTAAAGTACAGGTCACTTTAGGATGGGAACTAGACGTACTTGCATATGTAAGATATCTAGAATATATTCACGTGTGTGAAATCAAGAAGATATATATTCCAGTTCCATTCCAGTAATGGTAAACTTGACTATTGCCATTCCATTCCAGGCTTCAAAAAAGACACCCCTCTGGAGACGCTGGTCGGTACCTTCTACAGGTACGAGGTGGTGAACATAAGCCCCTTTCTAAGCTACTGCTTCATGGAGTTGAAGAGTCGGTACGTATCTCTCTCTCTCTCTCTCTCTCTCTCTCTCTCTCTCTCTCTCTCAGATACAGGTGTTCAGCAAGCAACAAAGGAAATTGTGGCCAGTCCACATACAGGTTTTGGTCCTCGTCAAATCTCAAAAGGCTCTCTGTACCGTCTTCGTCTCTTGAGATTCATCTCTTCTCCGTCTTGGACGTCTCAATCTACTCGTCGGCTTGTAAATTCGCCCATTTCGAAAGCTTGTTTTGGGGCGCCCCTTCGGCCCTTAGCTGCGCACACTTTCCAGCCTTTGAATCGACTGCCATTCCGGCTTCCTTTCTCCCAACTTCTCAGGTAGCGGGGTAGCGCTGTCGGCGCACCTCACACGATGCACTGTAGGCGTTACTTAGTAAGGTTCTTTGCAGTGTTCCTTCCCTGGGCCCTAACTGCCACAACCCCCTCCATTCCTTTTGCTGTACCTCCGTTCATATTCTCTCTCTTCCGTCTTACTTTCCTCGACCCTCTCCTGACAATTGTTTCACTGCGAAAGGTTCTCTCCTCCTCCTCCTCCTCCTCCTCCTCCTCCTCCTCCTCCTCCTCCTCCTCCTCCTCCTCCTCCTCCTCCTCCTGTTATGCTTCTTAAACCTCTCTATTAGCTCTTCGTTGGGTGAGTCGGTAGAGCTGTGGACTAGCACTGGCTAGGCCCGAGTTCGAGTCTCCGGCCGGCTGATGAAGAGTTAGAGGAATTTATTTCTGGTGATAGAAATTCATTTCTCGCCATGATGTGGTTCGGATTCCACAATAAGCTGTAGGTCCCGTTGCTAAGTAACCAGTCGGTTCTTAGCCACGTAAATTAAGTCTAATCCTTTGGGCCAGCCCTCTATAGGAGAGCTCTTCATCAGCTCCTCCTCAGTGGTCTGGTTAAACTAAGGTATACTTAACTTTAAACCTTTCTATTCTCAGTTTGCCTTTCAAACCTTTTCAGCCCTGAATGACCTCGTCATTTCCAATTCCTTCCACCTTGCTGCCCAGCCTCTCTAATCTTAGTGCGGCTGTAGGATTCTCTCTTAGTGTCACCTTTAGATTCTTGTACTTCGTCTCATTAATTCCATGAATCTCTTAATATCTCTCCTATCTCGCTGTCCAACCACTAATTGAGACTTGGGTACCAACCCGTTCATTGTAACCTCCGAATGTATCTCACTGTTGCTGTTTCTTGTATATGATTTCGCCTTGCATCGCACTTAATTTGTCTGTGTAATGTATTGCATTTTTATCTGCTTATTTAATATTTTGTTCATTCATTTTCTCTCACTCTAATAACCGATCTCTTTCTGTATTTCCTGTGACTTTGAAGTTAACACCGTAATATTCTTTGGAAGCTTCGTGAGTTTCAGGTCTGTGGCTCCTTCCGTCGGCTTCTTGTTCCATGTCAGTGGGGCCCTTCATCTTTTGAATAGTAATAATGGTGATAATAATAATAATAATAATAATTGTAAGTACTATGCTTGCAGACTGGTTCCATTCCGAGAACTCGTTCGCAAATTGATTCAGTTTTAAAGCCGAACAAAGTTAGCCTAGGCACCCAGCTTTGTAGTTGGCCTACAGCATAATGCACCTTGCAATTATAAAGCTTTGTATCAAGACGATTTGATCACTTCGTGAAATAAAGTTTGTAATAGATAAAAATCATTAATCTTTTTAATCTTAACTTGGATATGTGGCAGTGAAGTACATGAAATGAAGTTCGTATGTCCTATATGTCTTGTGGAAACTCAAGTTCGCATCTTTGAAAGTTCGTAAATTGAAACTTTGTGCGTAGAGAACGAAAGTTCGTGGGTTGGAACTCTGTAGCTTATGTGAAGGACTGTATCTATTCACTAAAACGTACTTGCTTGTAAATTTCTTAACTCAGGTTTGTGCTACGATTTTACTAGCCTCCATTGCAATAAATCCGTAGTGTATCTATTCACTTGAAGGTACAGTACTCACTTTTATATATATTAATTAATACTGGCTTTTTGTACCCTTGTATTGACTGCCATTGGAATAAATTAATATCGGATATTCACTAAAAGGGTACTTGCTTATACCAGATGGTGCTATAATTTTACTTCCAGTGGAATAAATTCATATTAAAAGCACTAACTATTAAGTTGAATCGCTTTGACACGCAATTGATCTTTGATCCCCGTTTCATGCTGAGAGCGACAAGATTTGCTGAACAGCGGAATCACCAATATGCAGTAAATGTTTAGCCTCGCTGTCGAACTTCTCCAGAGTTCCAGAGGTCCTTTATTCCTCCTCACACCATTGGAAGACTGTGGAATAGTCTCCCTAAGGGTGTTCTGCAATTTGAACTTCAAAAGTTCAAGGATAGGTGCAACAGATTGCGACCCTAATACCATTCTCCTTGCATTTTAGTACTTTTTTATCTATTATTTAATTTGTAAATTTATTTTTTCATTTTTGATGAGTGAGATTTCTTCTTCCTCTATTTCACTTTACCATCTGTTATTTCTTCCTAATGAACACCATAACATTCTTTGGGAGCTTCTTGAATTCCAAGCCAGTGGCCCCTTTGGTGGGATTGTTCCATGTGAATAGGGTCCATCATCTTCTGAATAATAATAATAATAATAATAATATAATATGTTTCTTTTGCAGGCAGACCGTGCAGAAATGTCTGGACGACGAGCACTTCATAGGATTGCAGAAACTGAAAGTCAGCCTGAGGCATCAGTCGCAGGCCACAGGTGATTACCTCCGGACTTGATTGAAAGAATCGATGAGTCGATCAGTTATTTCTCATGAGTTTTTCTTGAGCACTTTCAGTTCAGTTATATCTCCTCTGATCTCAATTTTGATATTTGTCATTTTCATTCACAGCGTCTTCGTCTAATCTGGACTGTTTTATGCCATTTCATCCCAAACATCTTTGTCTGATCTCGATTGTTTTATGCCATTTTCATCCCCAACATCTAATCTCGACTGTTTTATGCCATTTCGATACCCAGCTTCATTCTGTCATGTCAGCCATCTTTCAGTCACTTTCATCTCCAGGTTCCTCGTCTAATCTCGACCGCTTTCCCTCCCTTTCTGACCGCAGGGTCTTCTTCGCCCCTGAGGCTGAACTGGCGAGCCCAGATGGCCCTGAAGCAGACGATATCGAGCGCCCAGAGCCAGTGGCACGCGATCGATGCCCTGGTGAAGTCGATAGAGCTCAAAACGGAACACTACGAACAACGTGAGTTTTTGAGGTCAGTCTTCAAGAACGAGTTTTTGTTGTTCTCTCTCTCTCTCTCTCTCTCTCTCTCTCTCTCTCTCTCTCTCTCTCTCTCTCTCTCTCTCTCTCTCTCTCTGTCACCTTTCCTCCTTTCTCCCGGTCTCCGTTTTCTTTGTGTCTTTGGCTGTTCTTCTGCTGTAATTATAATCTTGGACCAGACATTACGATAGCCAAAAATTGTCGATGACTGAAAGTCAGTGATAACAGTGCTTATCGGCACCGATAACTGGCAATTGGCGTGGCACCGAAAATCCAGTTACCATCATCACTGGACAAGTGCCGTAAAACCAGATCGCCAATAACCTTGGACTGCCTGTAATTATCATTAGGACATTTTAGAGAGCTTTCATCTCGGGGCCCCAAGTTCTGTCAAGACTGCCAAGGGAGAATTTGCTCAAAGAACCAGCCCTGTGAAACCCCATAGGACCTTTCTGTTCCTCTCATTTTCCCTTTCACCACTGAATGGCTTCGTCATAGCCCCCAGCATTTGACCTTTGGCCTAAACTTTATAAATTCCAATTCCATTCTGGCCCTGTTGAATAATATATCGTCAACATTAGTATATCGAGACTGAATTGAATTCCTAATTTATTCTTTATCCGAACCCCCAAATTTGATTCCTGAACTCATAGGCTAATTCTGAAGGAATCCCTTGCATAAACGAGAGGCTTAAAATTACATATTAATTCATATTAAAAGAGCATTGCAGCTCCGGGCCGAAGATACAGTACAAAGGACATCAAGTACCGGCAACAGTTAGCCCAGAAAAAGTGTTTTGTAGGTGGCAACTCCACTGGTGTCTGATATGTTATTTTTTGTTCATGGTAAATTGTAATGGTGTCTGTATATACATACGTACACAGACACTACCCTATACACGAACGAGTTGCGTTCCAGAGGGCCGTTTGCATCTTGAAGCGTTCGTAAGTTGGTCTTCAGCCTATTTAAGTACAGTATGATACAAAATCAATACAGTACTGTATGCTTTTTTTTTCCCTAAAACACAATACAGTACAGTACTGTATTTCATAGAGTATGGTACTTTATTAATATGAATGATACATAAAACCTAAGTGAATGTGACGATAATACAGTCGTTTCGTACCGAACACCATTTTAATTTACGATCCCGTTCGTTCGTATCTCTGAGTGTTTGTAAGTTGAATGTTTGTAAGGAGGGTGGTGTGTTGTGTGTGTGTGTATATGTTTATATATGAGTATATATATATAGAAATGGTTTGGATATGTAGTGAGAAAGGAAGAGAAAGGTTGGCTGAAAACATTAGATGTGCCATTGTGTCCACTGCAGCTCACTCCGTAATACATCCTTTATTTTCCAGACAAACCCTGGAGAATTTCCTGAGGCCAGACTTCCCCGTGGCCATGGCCTGCGTCTTTGGCTCGTCTGCAAACAACCTCGGCTTCGTGGGCTGCGACGTGGACTTGTATGTCCACCTGGGTGTCGACCCCTGGAGCGAGGGAACCAAAGGTTCGTGAGAATTCGTATTCGCGGATGTGGCTTTTGTTTCTGTTTTTTAGTGAGTGTTTGTCAGTGTGGTGTATGTGTGGACGGGTTGGTTTGTTGCTGGTGAGCGCCCCTGTTTGTTTCTGTGTGGAAGATAAAGTCATTTTACTTTACTCTAAGTGTCTCAGGGCAGGGGAAAGTATGTCAGGTCGTTTATGTTGTACCAAAGCTAGGTGTACTGGTGTGGAAAGTGATGCCATGTTTGTAGATGGGTTGATATGTTACTGATGAGATCTCGTTTTCTATCGTAGCCCTGTCGTAACGTATGTGGATGGGAAAACGTAGTGGTTAAGGTTAAGAATCCTGTGGAGGAACTGAGTCTAAGTTTTAAAATAGTACTTTTAAAATAACGGATGGAGCGATGTAGTTTCTGTAATATATCTAGAAAAAGGTTCATAATACTGTGAGGAAGACTAGACATTGCCTAGACAAATGGGACATTTTGTTGTTGAGGGGCATTTCACTGTGTATGAGACTTCTTGGAACGTGGTGTATGGTTCGTTCAAGGTTTCCACACAAGGGATTCACCATTAATTCAGCAGACCGCGTATCGGGGTAGTGGCATCGGTGCACCTGTAGGCATTACTGACGCCCCCTAGCTGCAACCCTTTCATTCCTTTTTATTGTACCTCCGTTCATGTTTTCTTGCGTCCATCTGACTCTCCTCAGCCCTCTCCTAACAATTCATTCACAGTGCAACTGTCAAAAGCTTTCCTCCTCCTGTTATACCTTTCAGTCCTTCTTACTGTCAGCTTCCGTTTCAGCGCTGAATAATCTCGGAGGTCCCAGCACTCGTCCTGTGGCCTAAATTCTACATTCTCTTCTATTAATGCAACAGAAAGCAGAACTCAAAAAGTACCGACCCCATTGTCACCAAATTTATCTCTCAGAGATTTGCAGCATTGGCGTCCGTCATTCGTGTGTGCGTACTTAAGATTGACCTTTCTTTTTTTCCTCTTCTTCACAGCACAAAAGGAGTCCAAAGCACGTGACCTGACCTGGTACCTCGCCAGGAAGCTGAAGAATTCGAAGCGAGGGTACAAAGTAAGTCAATTGTGGTCGCTTACGTTGAATTAGAAGTTCAAACGGTTGTATTTGTCAAGAGAGCTTTATTTGGTAGAGGTTTTGTCTGTGTCAGTTCGCTGCCCTGTTAAACCCTTCCTTGGCCCCTGGCTGGTATAACCCCTTTCACTCCTTTGACTGTATCTCCTCCATTCATCTTCCATCTTCCATACTTGACCTTTGACCTCAATTTTATATGTTCCAGTTCCATTGTGGTCTTTCCATTTTGTAAGAGCCCCATTGTGTGGCACCCATATGACCCCTTGTCTCGTGAAACTGTCTTCGTAGTGGCTCTAGCAATGGTAATACTCTAATAGTACAGACACCTCCCTACTTACGAACATTCAGCTTACAGACATTCAGAAATGCGAACAGGATCGCAAATTTAAATTGTGTTCAGAGCTCTCCCCTTTGCCACCCATAAGTTCAAATTTTGTTTTGCGCGCCTATTCTATAAAATATAGTACTGTATGTACAAAGTATATTGTGTTTTAGGATGAAAAATAGTACATTACTGTATTGAATTTTTATCATGGTGTACTCAAATAGGCATGTAGAGTACAGTAACCAACTTAAGAGCAACTCAGCATTCAAACGGCCGTCCGGAACGTAACTCATTCATAAGTGGGGTGGTGGCTGTGTGCCCAAATAGCATTCGTCTGAAAGTGTACCAAGTGTAAAATGGCAGCGCAGCAAAATATTATCGTCATGACATAGCTGGTACCTAACATAAGTCCCTCAAGTTGAGGTTTTACTCCAATGTTCACAAAGATGTTTTAGAATAAGGAACCATCTCCGAACCTCCTTCCACAGTTTCCGATTTCATCCGACCTCCTTCCACAGGTCCAGGCGATAGCCAAAGCCCGCGTGCCCATTGTCAAATTCGAGGATGCCCTGACTAGACTCCAGGTGGACCTCTCGTTTAGAAACGGGATGCCAATCTACAACACCCAGCTCATCTGCCAGTACACTCGGACACATCTGCTCGTTAGGCCATATCTGATGGTCATCCGATACTGGGCCAAAATACAGGTACTGTAGTTTCTTTGTCGTCTTTTTTATGCTTACTGTGATTTTGTGGTGTTAGTCTCTTGGGAAAGTGTGTCAGAATCTGCGACATTTGTCACGTTTGCAGCAGGTGCCATGTGAGAATGTTATCGTTCGTAAATTACATACCCATTCGTAAGTTTGACGTGCTTCACGTCTGCACACTTCTTGTCGTAATTCTTTGGGAAAATGTGCCGGAACCTTGGATGTTTTAATGTTTCCAGAGGGTGCCATGTTTAGATGTTATCATTCATAAATTACATTTGCGTTCGTAAGTTAAATGTGTCCCACACCTGCTGTTTCCTTGGCACGTTTCTCGACCGAAATGTTTGGGACAGTTTGGTAGAAGAAGATTTTACATTTTTGACATTCCTAGTTCATGCTTTGTTTAAATGTTATCGCTTGTAAATAAGGTAATCAGTCGTGAGTTTAATGTGCTTTACATCTGCACATTTTTTGACATAATTCTTTGGGAAAGTTGTGTCAGAACCCTCTACATTTCTTACGTTCTTAGTTCGTCCCTTGTTTAAATGTTATTCCATATGAATAGGTTTCATCTTCTGAGTAATGATAACAGTAATATCATTCATAAATAACATATGCATTTGTGAGTTTAATGTGCTCCATGTCTGCGCATTTCTCGAGGTGATTCTTTTAGAAAGTGTGTCAGACCCGTCGATGTTTTTAATTTCACTTGTTGGTAATTTAAACAAAATTATTCAGTAAATAAAATGCTGTAATTTACGAAATAAGCTCCTCACAAGTGTAATTTTTAAAGTAGGGTGCTTGTACAGTCTCTCTCTCTCTCTCTCTCTCTCTCTCTCTCTCTCTCTCTCTCTCTCTCTCTCTCTCTCTCTCTCTCTCTCTCTCTCTCTCTCTCTCTCAGCTGACTTCTGATGCTCATGCATGACTCTAAATATTCGTTGCACGTTTTTGTCGTTTTTTTTATATGCATAGACAAGATACTGATGTAACCTTATAGGCTCAGTCAGGTTTAAACCATCTTGTACGCTAATGGGAAACAGCTTTAAATTTCTCGACTTGATAAAAACTTCTCCTTGGACCCCTAGATGCAACCCCTTTCATTCATTTGGCTGTACCTCTTTTCATATTCTCTCTCTTCCATCTCCTGACAGTTGTTTCGTAGTGCAAATGCAGAAGGTTTTCCCCCTTCCTGTTACGCCTTTCAAACCTCCTTTACTCTCAATTTCCTTTTCGTTCAAGGTCCCAGCACTCTGGCCTAAATCCTATTCCAAATCAACAGAAAATCACATCGCAGTTGATGATAAGATGAAAAATCCAGGATTTAAAATTGTGTTAGTGTTCTCTGTTATATCTGTTACAGTAAGACTGTGAAATCACCAATTCACTTAGGAGCATTTGATCCCAAGGGGCTAGTACTAAACACAGCAAAACAGTGATTCACCTACGCTCTTTCGCCGTGTTCAGGGATGAAATGTGTTTGGCCGTGTTTAGTACTAGCCCCTTGGGAATCAAATGCACTTGGGGGCATTTGATCCCCAATGGGCTCGTACTAAACACGGCGAAACACATTTCATCCCCGAGGGCTAGTACTGAACACGGCGAAAAAGTGTAGATGAATCACTGTTCCATCATTTTTAGCACAGCCCCCAGTGGTCAGATGTTCCTAAGTGGATTGGTGATGTCACAAGTTCCCTGAAAATTTCAGGGATTTCATGAAATCCCTGATTTCAGTCTTGCTGTAACATATACACAATTTCACAAACTACACAGAACTGTTCTTAGCTGACGATAGTTCCTGCTGTAATCTTCGTCATGTCCTTTTGGACAAAGAACAGAACTTGTAAATACTGTATTTGGTACCTTTAATTGTTTGGAAGTTGGTTACCGTACTCTTCATGCCTATTTCAGTACAGAATGATATAAAGACAACACAGTACTGTACGTGTTTGTAAGTAGGATGGTGTCTGTATATGGAACAAACAAGACATTGAGATATATTTCATTGATGGGATTTTTTCCTAAAGGTTTCACTTGTCATGGTAGAGAGCTTCCCAGAGCTCAAAAGTCGCCCGTGCTCGTTTGTTTCAATCGATAGAGTTTGTACCTCCTTGTAAATTAGCCAAATGAGGCCCCTGTATTCCGTAAGTCATTTTTACGTACGGCATCGTAAATTAGTTTGGTATTAGCCCTTTGAGATTGTGATAATATTTCTTCTTTCGACTTCACCAGTCCCACTGTATAGCTGGGCGCCGGCCGCTCGAGTCAACTCTCTCCATCTATTTCTATTCCTTTCATCTTTCTCCCCCCGGTCCCACCTCACCCATACCCCTCCTCCAATGTTCAGCCCTCTCTTGCAGGGTGATGAACACTTGATCAACCAAGTGTTCATCACCCTAGTTCTTCAGATGACTTTGGTGGCCACGCCCCACACTCCTCCTCCCCATCACTGGCACGTTCTTAGCTCTCGCGATTGGTTCCACCTCCCCGCTTCTTATTGCACGGCCATAGCATCTCAGACGAACTTCCCTAGCCTCCTTCTCCTGTACATCACATATACCACACATTCTTCCTTGTATCTTGGTTCTTCCTCCTTTCCAGCAGTGATATTCCAGCAATCCGTCTCACCATCCTCGTCTTGGTCCTTTCCAGCAGCCCCTCCTCTTTCCTGTTTTAAGTGCGCAGGTTTCTGCCCCGTGTAATGTTACGGGCCTGGTAACGGTAGATTCCGATGATATTTTTTGCCAAGCAAATGCCGACACCAGAGATTTAGATCGCAGATATGTCATGTGTTGGAAGCGTTTTGGCGACTTCAGTGAATCATTTCGACTTTTGATATTTATGATTTTTCATTTTCAGACGTACTTCAATAAAGTACGAATATTTAGCATCAAAATGACACCAAAAGCAAAGTTTGTTAAAGTACGAATATTTAGCATCCAAATGACACCAAAAGCAAAGTTTGTTTGACAGAGGGTAAGTTGACAGTAGACAATAAAAGAAAAATATTGTTATACCTATGAGTCATCAGATTGTGATATGCCACTTTCAAGTTTTCAAATGCTCTAATTTTTAATTTTTACTTAAGGACACTTTAATAAAACAATTTACGCTTGGAGATTCGAGCAGTAACTCCATGACTCTGACCAGGCTAACCTAAATTGTACTCTCGCTGATTTGTATGTGGAACTTATATACACATTATTTGTGGAAAATTCGCAGTATTTTTAATAGAGAAAATGTTCACAAATTAATGTATTTTCATATCATTTTCGTGACTAGATGCACGTTTTGTGATAAAACTATTAAAATATTCAGGTCTAAGCATATATAGAGGGTTTTTTGGTATTTTGAACCATCAAAATAGGCAGTTAAAAGTGCTTTTAGAGGGGTTTTAAGTATTAGCAGATTTTAGCTATGGGGGCGCGGCCGTTGTGGTACGCATACCCCACGAATACCAGGAGTCGACTGTACACTTAGCTTTAAAAAGGTAGCCTGGCCCATCACTGAACGTGGAGGTTGTTACTGTCGGTGGCTCAAGTCCGCCAGGTGGCGAACCACTAATCAGTTATAATTCTCTTTCAGTATTATTTCCAAGCAGAGCGAATTGGATATTCATCAACGTTCGTAGTAGCTTAATGTTCTGGTTTGCGAGTAAGTTGAAAAGTATGGAATCATGGTCGGGTTAGGTCTAATAGAATCAGAAGCTGTCCGTCTCAACTTGAACCTCATTATGTAGGGGCTTTCTCTTTACAGTACACAATTGGGGCAGTGTGATGGGGACAGTTTTGGAGGTTATTAAATTAAACTCTGATTTTCCTTAACCTAATTTATTTCCTTAACATTACACTTATTTCCTACTTACTCCTAATATTTACCAAAACAATCTTCCTATACTTAAACTTAGCCTAACTTAATACTATAGATCACCAAAACCTATCCTTAGTTCCTTAACCTAACTTATTATAGCTTTTGCCCAGTAATTTCAAGAACCTAATCTAATTTTATTTCTTAATCCTCAAAATGGAAACACATCCAATGCTTGAAAGATCAGTCTTCAAAGTCTACTTGGGATTGTCCAACAAAGATCATTTGAGAACCAAACATGCTTTTCTTTAAGTAGAATTCTGTACACAACTTCACCGTAACCTGATTCACACTGTGATTCCTCTGAATGTTTTTTCGTTTCCTTGGAACAAATCTATAACAGTCAGTTTATAGTGTCTCGTATTATCATTTTCTACTGGAGACTTGGATAAGTGAGCCTCTGGGTCACACAGCTAATTTGTAAATACTTGCCGTAAAGCATTCAGGAGGGAAATAAAGGCCTCATTTCCTTCACTGTTTCTCAACCAGGTTCTCTCAATCCAAGCACTTTGGGCATTCAGGTGAAGGGGAGTCTACTCTACCCTACCACTCTCAAGCAAACCAAGTAAAAAAAGAAAAAAAACAACATGAAAACTTCCATCAGACATTCTTAACAAAAACACAAAATAAACATAATATAAAACATCACCACAACAAAAAACGGAACAATCAATTCACACAAACCGTCTTTCGTCGTACAAACCCAAATTTAACCCACCACAATGCAGGGATTAATTGTTCCATGTCATTAGTCAAGGCTCTCTGCAGAATCCCCCTTCCACGGCCCCAAACAGCGTCCCCTTTCGTTCCTTTTACTCTGCCTCCTTTCGTATTCTCTCTCTCTCTCGTCTTTCTTTCCTAACAGTTATTTCGTAGTGCAACTGCTTGGAGGTTTTCCGCCTGTCACACCTTTCAAACCTTTTACTGCCAATTTCTGTTTCAGCACTGAATGCCCTCATAGAGGCCCCAGTGTTTGGCCTTTGGCCTAAATTCTATATTCAAATTAATTCTCCTAACATTTGTTTCAACATTATTTTCCGTTCTGAATGGTCTCATAGGTCCCAGTACATGGCCATTGGTCCAAAGTCCTGTGTTCCAGTTCCAATTGTGTCCTGTCAAAACTTGTGTCTGGTCAGTACACACGTGTTTTCACCGTAAATCGACGTAAATGGATCTCGTAGAGACAGCAGTCGAGTAAATCACACAAGATCGATCAAAGGAGTTGGGAAATTCTCGAATGTACGTAGGCCTGGACTTAGGACTAGGTCGTGCGTTGAAGCTTCAGGCTTTTCCGAACGCCTGGCCTTCTGGTGCAGTTGTGCTTGTTATGTCTCGTCAGCTCTTTAAGCAAAGACACCAATGCGGAGGGTGATTTAGTCGGAAACAGTACAACTTTCAAACATTCAGAGATAGAAAGAAACTGGATCGCTATTTAAAGTTGTATTCAGAGTGCTTCCCTTTGTCATCCCTAAGTTCAGATTTTGTTTTGTGCACCTGTTCTGTACGTACATTATGTACAGTGTACAGGTACTGTGTTTTGGATGGAAAAATGGACAGTACTATATTGATTTTATATCATACTCTACTTGAATAGGAGGTGTATTTGATTATTTGCGATTCCCTCCTCGTACGTCATAAATCAGGTGTTCGTAAAGATACCTTGGTACCTTTGGGGGTTATCGAAACGTGTGCTGTTGGTGTTGAAATTGCAGTCCCGAAGAAAACTTATCGGGTGATCAAATGTATACAGTTTTTTTTTTTGTGTAAATATTAAAACCTCAGATATATTTTATCTGTATGAATTCCTAAAGATGAATCCTTGAGGATAATGCAAGACCTTTTTCTTTAGTGTAGCGCTTGTTATATTGTTGGAAATACACTTAAAATCCTTGCGCTTTATGAGGGGTACTCATTGTCCTCATCTGTGGGACAGTATTCCTCGTAAAGCCAAAGAATTTTGATTGTATTCGTAATAATATATCAGTATATACATTGAAGATCTTGTTTTATCCTCATCATTAAAGGACATGTTCATTCATTTTCTTATGGTTAATCTCTAGCTGAAGTCTAAACGGTGACATCAGTTTCACCTGAAGTTGAATTTCAGATTGTCAGTGCACAGAAACTGCCAAAAATGATACAGTCGACCCCTGGTATTCACGGGGCATAGGTACCACAACTCCCCTACGAGTAGCTAAAATCCGTGAATACTTGACACCCCACAGAAACGCTCATAACTGCCTATTTTGATGTTCAAATACCAAAAACACCCTCTAAGAATGCTTATACCTGAGTATTTTAATAGTTTTATCACAAAAAGTGCATTTAGTCGTGAAAATTATACGAAAATACAGTAATTTGTGAATATTTATGAAAAATACCACGAATAGGCAGATTTTCCACGAATAGTGTGTACAGTATATACATTCCACAGAAAAACCCGTGAATAGGTAAAGCTACGAATCTGGGACCGCCAATAGGCAGGGGTCCACTGTGCCGTAATCATTTCGTGCTATCGGCATTCTGTAACTAATTCCGAGAGCTCTCTTTTTGTGTTAAAACCAAATGCAACATTCTTTAATTCCAAGAGCTCGTTTTCAAGTTGAAAACCAAGTGCAACATTCTGTAACCAATTCCGAGAGCTTGTTTCCAAGTTAAAACCAAACGCGGCACTCTGTAAGCGAGGATGAACTTCAAGTTCGTCTCTGCAGCTTCAAGATTTAGTCAGGCAAAACATCTGTTCTTTGCATATTGAGTCTGCTATACCAGAAATGCATCATGGTCCGGATTTGACTACGTAAATTATGTTAACCTGGATTTTCTTCTTGTTTAGGACTGTGACAGATAAACATGGAGTTCATGAATACACCCGGGAACAATTAAGTATATTTGTAAGAGATGTTATATTTATTATTGGTGTTTATTGTTTTAATTTTTTGTAGCAGGAAGGTTTAATGGAATAAGACATGAAGTTCTCGTAATGAAAACGAAACGGGCGGAAACGCATAACTTTACATGAATTAAGTTAAGCATGTAACTTAACATTAGGTAAACTTAAGATAGGTTTAAGAAACAGCATAAAAGAATCGGTTAAAAGCACATGACTTAACTTCAAGCAAATCTAAGTTGAACATTGAAAGCATGTAAGTAGATTTAAGATAGATTTAAGATAGATTTAAGATAGGCAAAACCACCTGTAGAAACTGACTCGAGGTTTGCTCTCGCTTGCAGGACATCGCGGGCGGTGCGCAGCCCACGTACCTCATCACCAACTACGGCTTCACCATGCTCATGCTCTTCTACCTGATGGTGAGGAGCGAGCCGCTCATCCCCTCCGTGTCCCAGCTGAAGGCCCAGTGTCCGGCAAACGTGCGCGGAGAGCACACCATCGAGGGGTGGGACTGCAGCTTCGGGCAGGACGTGACCCACTGGGCGGGCAGGAAGCACAACGTGACGGTGCTGGAGCTGGTGTGCGAGTTCTTCGAGTACTACGGCAAGTTCGACCCCCGGAAGTGGGTCATAAGCCCCCTGGCGGGGCGGCTCCTGGACAAGACGGCCATCAAGCAGAAGGACAAAAGCAAGCTGCCCCCCTGCATGGAGTACTACTGCAGCCAGGACACTGATCTCCAGCTAGACACGGCCCTGTGCCTGCAGGACCCCTTCGAGCACTCCTACAACATAACGAGGGGCCTGCACGCGGGCCCGCTGACCGAGTTCCAGTACAAGTGCCGGAAGGCCGCGGAAGTCTGCAGCGAGATCATCAGCCAAGAGAAGCCCCTGGGCCAGCTCTTCGAGGACGTGTTCATCGACGAGTCCATCCTGAGCTCCATCCAGGCGTGCGATTCCCCCGTCTCCAAGGAGGGCGACGTCACCCAGGAGGAAATCATCACACTTGACGACTCTGACGAGATATCGCAGGGCGACGCCTCGCAAGACGAGATAGAGATCTTGGACGTCGACGTGACGCCAGATCCGGAGGAGGATCCCCACGACGTCCCTTCGGCATCTCCCAGGGCCAGTAGCAGTTCTTCGAACGCGAACGGAAACCCGATGAAGAAGAAGGGGGCTGGTTTTTTAGCCAAGCGGAAAGCGGAAGAGGAGGAGATAGAGATATGCCAGGCAAACGAGGGGGAGTCGTCCGTCGAAGAAATTCCTTGTGACGAGGACACAAACGACTCCTCTGTCGAGGAGATCCCCAACGGAGACGCGGGAGCAGAGGCGGCGAACGAGAACGGCGTGGCCAAGAAGAAGAGCAGCAGCAAGAGTCCTCCCGTAGCCGTTGACCCTCAGGCTAAGCCCGAGAAGAAATTCTTCAAGTTCCAAATGAACTTTGCCACGGTCAAAGAATTCACGATCACCTTCGACGGCTGCATCTCGGGAGGGAAGGAGGTCATGAAGTCGGAGGACGACATAGGTTACGCGGCCAGCTCCCTCATCCACTTCATCCTGCAGCAGTGTCTGAAGATGGAGGTCAATCCCGCAAGTAGCTCCTCGGCGGAGGAGGGCAAGCGGAAGTCCGAGTCCCCGGAGAGCACTGGGAGCGGAAAGCGCATCAAGAACGCGGACGGGAACGTGGTCAACGTCGTCCCCACGTACCGGAAGGTGACGGAATACAGGTGCTCGACGGAGAACCAGTTATGGGTGGGACGGAGGAAGGCTTCCAAAATGGTGCCCAACATACTGAACACCAATCCCCTCCAGTACGAGATGGCCGTGACGCAGGCGCAGATGGCCAACTACATCGGACACGAGAACGGCAGGTGTCCCACCGGGGCAGCCACGCTCGAATTCATCGTGACCGTGTGGCAGAAGATGGAGGAGCCCTCGGTAGTGTTGGTGACCGGCGACTCTCTCTCCGACGAGAAGCTGACCAGGGGCATGATGATGCCCCTGTTTCTGTACTTGTCCTACTTAGCCCCCAACCTGCTCGAGAAAATTGCCATGTACATCGTGAGGACTTCTACCAAGAGATAATGAATGCAATTTCCTTTTATTTTTTCCTGGTTTCAGATTGCTCTGGTATATTTCAGAGAGCAATTTTGTACTTCATTATAGATTCATGAGGATATAATTAAACAGATTTTGGAGAAGGAGGTTTTGTCATTTACATCCAAAGATTGGCAATCATCATGTTGTGTTTTTGTTATGTTATAATAATCTCCTAATAATAATAATCATAATGTGTCTACAATCTAGATACAGAGAAGGTATAATTGGCAATATCCACGCAGTTGCTGAAGACAGAAAAATTAGTAATTATAATAACAGTAATGACAAGAATAATGTTGAGAATAAATAGTAAGAAATATTAAAAATAATAATAATAAAATAAACAGAAATACAATAAAAATCATAATGTCATTCATCTCTCGTCGTACACAACCCTAATTTTATGAGGTCTTCGTATGCCCCCCCCCCCTCCCCCGACCCCCAGGGTAGGACACCTTGACGAGGTGAGGGGCTAAGGGACCCTGGCCTTTGGGCCCGGGTCCTGACGAATCATCCTACGTAGTTTTTGGTTTAAATTTATGGATTTGGCTATTAGTTCTCCCTCCCCTGGATCCGACGACTTGACGGCACTGGCAATGACTCCTGTTACGAACATGGATACGGGCCTGGCTGCTGGACAGAACCAAACACTGAGACACCAGGGTGTTAGCAAATCTGGTGGGGTTGATTCAAATAATAGGGTCCTTTATTGCGCTAATGTAGGCTTGTCATTAGATTATGAATGTTTATACAGTGTAGTAAAACAATTTGGAAAAGTGGAAAGAAATTGATTTTGTTAAATTTTCCTCTCCCTTGGAAGCACAACAAAGACTCTGTGGCCATATTCTAAACGACTCGGTTCTCAGCACGAAAGTGTTTTCAGTGAAAAACTTGAATGATGAGCCGTTTGATTTTATTCCAAAGACTGGAGAACATGGACCAGTCCCATGTACCAGAGCTCTTCCTCCCCCTCTATGGCATGTTGCTATCTACAAGGAGGGGGGGAAAAATTTAATAGAAGCCGCTGAATGCATTGAGAGCAAGGTTGGTTCCATTCCCATTGGAAACTTAAAACGGTACGGAAAGAACCTTCCAATAAAAGCTGGTTATGAGACTCGAGCAGTTCTGCTTAAAATCCTGGACTAAATTATTCAACATTATCATATCCCCAACTGGTGATTGTGTCCGTGGAGGTGGTGCAATTATTATTATGAATAAATCTCTACAGCACTCCACAATACAATTAAATACAACTCTACAAGCTGTCGCTATTTCAGTCCTTTTGGAAAAGAGGCTAACAATCTACTCCTTATACCTTCCACCAGACCTTGCTTTTAACATTGGAGGTATTCAGTCCTTAATCGACCAATTTCCAGCTCCTTTACTTCTCCTAGGTGATTTTAATGCCCACAACCCACTTTGGGGAAGTCGGTTTTTAGACAGCAAATGGAAATGAATCGAAGACCTTACTGACAGGAATGATGTTACGCTATATAATAATGGGTCAGTGACTCTCCACGACATTCACGATAATCGTCTCTCTGCACTGGACCTCAGTGTTTCTTCAGCTAGTATCCACCTTGATTTCAATTGGTCTGTCAATGAAGATTTAAGTGGAAGTGATCACTACCCGGTCAAATCCGCGAATGCTTAAAACCCCTCTAAAAACACTTAGAACTGCCCATTTTGATAGCTTAAACCAAGATAAACCCTGTAAAAATGCTTATACCTGAGTATTTCAATAGTTTTATCACAAAAAGTGCATTTATTCATGAAAATCATATGAAAATGCAGTAATTAGCGAATATTTCTCAGTGAAAAATACCGCGAATGGGCGAATTTTCCGCGAATGATGGCCAGATATGTTCCACAGAGAAACCCACAAATGCGTGAGCCCGCGAACCTTGAGAATGCGAATACAGGGGGCTTACTGCTCTAAATGCTCCATCTGACCTTTCACCTGAGTGGAGGGCAGAGGACGCAGACTGGGATAAGTTCAGTAAGGGTGTCAATCTAGATAGGGAGTTTGAGTCCTTTCATTCTCATCTAGATGCCTGTGATTACTTTATTGAAAAGCTACTTTGAAGAGTGCCAAAGGCTCGATTCCAAAAACAAAAGGCAAACCTCGTAGACCTGCAGTTCCCTGGTGGAATAAGACGTGGTATTCTGAGAAAAGTGACCAGGAAGTACTACAGACGTTACAAAACTAGTGGCTCTCCTCAGTCTGAATGAATCTACAAATGTGCTTTAGCCAAGCAGGGCCGCTTTTATAAGAAAGCCAAAAGAGAACGTTGGCTCTACTATATTCATGGAATAAACTCCAAGATCCCACCAAGAGTGGCGCGGCGCAAAATAAGGAAACTGAGTGGAAAATTTGTTGCGTCACCATAACCCTCATTACAAATAATGACACTCTCATAACAGAGCCCACTGAAGTTGCAAATGAGCTAGGAAAACACTTTTCTAAAGTTTCCAGCCCTAACAATTATTCTCCAGAATTTCAAAGAGTTAGGAATCCTGAAATGTGTCTGAAGTTTGATTCGGGAAAATCTGAACCACTCGACTACAAATTTTCCCTAAGAGAACTTCGTGAGGTGCTCTCCTCAAGTGAATCCACAGCTCCAGGTGAGGATACAGTCGTATATGAAATGATGAAACACCTCCCAGATGATGCCAAAAACTATTTACTCAAGATTATAAACAAAATATGGGAAACTGGAATCTTGCCCAAGGACTGGAAAATGTCCGTAATTGTTCCTATGAAAAAGCCTAATAAAGATGCTTCCCAAGCCACCAGCTATAGACCAATAGCTCTTACCAGCTGTGAATGTAAGCTGATGGAGAAAATGATAAATACTAGACTAGTCTGGCACCTGGAGACCAAAGGATTACTGTCGGCATTTCAATTTGGTTTCAGAAAAAACCGCTCCACCCTTGATCCCCCGCTGACCAACCAAACCCAGCAAGGATTCGCCAAACAGTGTCAGACCATTGGCATCTTTTTCGACTTGGAGAAAGCACATGACACTACCTGGAGAACTGGCATCAAGAAACAGTTGCACAAGATGGGCATATGTGGAAGAATGATCAGGTTTATATATTCCTTTTTAACAGACAGACTTTTCAAGGTAAGAGTGGGAAACTCCTTCTCCCAACCTTTTATGCAGGAGGAAGGAGTTCCCCAAGGAGGCATTTTAAGAGTAACACTCCTTTCAGTGGCAATAAATAGTGTGGTTGAAAAAATCTCACCCCCTGTTAAATGCTCGCTTTTTGTCGATGAACTTGCAATAGACTGCTGCACAGGGTATGATTCCTTGTCTGTATGGAAGCATTTGCAAAGGTCTGTTAATGCTATTACTAAGTGGATTGATGAGAATGGTTTAAAATTCTCCTCTTCCAAAACAGTTACAGTGAGATTCACCAGGTGCCGGCGTGTGGAAGAGGTTCCCACGCTTAGTCTAAAAGGGTCCATCCTTCCTTACGAGAGTGAAGTTAAATTTCTGGGGATGACTATTGACCCTAAATTAAGATGGGCTAGCCACATAAATGCCCTAAAGTTTAATGTTAATCTTATGAATATCTTAAAGGTTGTTTCTGGATTTAGTTGGGGTCCTAATAAGAAATCCCCTCTGAGGCTGCATGACTCTCTGTGTCGATCTAAGCTAGACTATGGCTGTCAGATTGATTCCTCAGCCTGTAAAACCAAGCTAGAGGAACTGGACGTTGTACACAACATGGGGTTGAGAATATGCTCAGGGGCTTTTAGAACTTCGCCTGTTGAAAGCATGTACGTCGACACAGATCATTTTCCCCTGGATCCAAGAGGGCAAGAGCCAGGGTCGCGATACATGGCTAGAATGAAAAGTGCTCCCAAAAATCCCTCCTTTCAAGCACTAAAGGAAACAGACTCTCGAAGTGTTTCTGGTACAAGAGCTTCTGAACCATTGCAGATTCGACTGAATGAGGATGTTAGGAATAATCATCTTCAATCCCAGAAGGTCCTGGAAGCAGAATATCCTGTAAATCCGCCATGGCTTATTCCAGAAGCATCAGTATTCAAGAAACGGTTTAACAAAAAGGACTGCTCTGAAGAAGAGATTAGGGGAAAATTCGTAGAGCACGGTGTTACCCATGCTGATTTGACAAAGATCTATACAGAGTCAGATAGTGGTGTTGGTTGCGCTGTTATCCTTGGTGATACAGCGTACACAGCTAAATTACCTGACTCTGCATCAATATTTACAGCCGGATTATCAGCCATAGTAATCTGTGCCTTAGGTTTAGTTTTTCAAAGTAGTGACTCTAATTTCGTCATATACTCAGACTCTAGAAGCACCTTAGAAGCTATTAAACAATTTGATAGCTTCCATCCATTAATTCAAAGAGTTCAGGAGTGGCTTTTTCGTATCTATTGTCGGCGTAAATCAGAAACCTCTTTCAGAAAAGTGACTCCTATAGACCTAAAAGGTCCCATCAGATCTTACGTTTTGAGTCAGTGGCGAGAAAGGTGGACTTCTCCTCTTCTTGCCAATAATAAGAAATATAGAAATATTAGGGATAATATACTATACCGTGGTCTTCGCCATTCCAGCTTGACAGACGGACAGAGGTTATTTTAACCAGATTAAGGATTGGGCACGCTCGTCTAACCCATCAGTTTATTGTAGAACAGTGATTCTTAAATTGGGGGGTGTGGCCCCCTAGGGGGCCACCAGAAGCTTCCAAGGGGGGCGCAAGCAGAATTGCCAGACGGTGCCTATTATTTTTTTAATTTGTGTTGTTAATTACAAAATTGCCAAAAACGTTATCACTGCTTCCATATATTTTCTGATTATCTCAAAACATGCCAGAAATTCAAAATATAAGTCAATTTTAATTTCAAATCTTGTTTATGAATTGTCTTTTATTGTCATGATAAGTATAATAGCATAGAAATAGACAACATATTGTTTATAGATTATTGGCAAAAATTTCGGGGGTAGGGGGCCGTGGGGCCTATAACTAACGCAGAGGGGGGGTGGTGCAAGGCTAAAAAAGTTTAAGAACCACTGTTTTAGAAGGAAGCAGCCCCCCTCCAGAGTGTGCTTACTGTGACGAGACACTAACAGTGGAGCATCATTCTGGTGGTGTGCCCCAGATATTTTAACCAAAGGGAAAGATATTTTCAGGGTAAATCCCTCTCTGATATTTTGGGAGATATTTCTGCTATCATCTCTTTTTTTTTAAAGTGTGTTCAAATGTTCCCCTGCCGCCATGACTTCAGAACTGTGTCCTTCCCAGTATATTGTTGGCAGTGATTTAAGATGCACACAGAGAGAGAGAGAGAGAGAGAGAGAGAGAGAGAGAAGTTAAGTATACCTCAGATTTACCAGACCACTGAGGAGCTGATTAACAGCTCTCCTAGGGCTGGCCCGAAGGATTAGACTTATTTTACGTGGCTAAGAACCAGTTGGTTGCTTAGCTACGGGACCTACAGCTTATTGTGGAATCCGAACCACATTATCAGCGAGAAATGAATTTCTGTCGCCAGAAATAAATTCCTCTAATCGACTAAAAATTTTGGCGAATTACATAATAACTTTGCAATTAAATAAAAACTAAGTGAAACTTAATATTTATGCTATTTTATTTGCTTTGTACTCTACTTATCATCACTATTTTACGTAGTCACTTCTTCCTACTGAATAGAATTTCATATGTCTATAACAGTCTCTCTGATGGAAGTGATAGACTCTCCAAACTGCAGCCACTGATTCAGCTTTTATCAAGAAACTTTAAAAAAATTTACGCCTGGTGAGAAAGCAGTGATTGATGAAAGCACGGTTTTATTTAGAGGGCGGACCTCTGTGCCTTTGTCGAAGAAGTAACAGAAAGTGTGTCCCTGAAAACTGTAACAGGAAAAAAAATTGAAAAAAGGTGAGGTAGAAGGAACAGCAGAATGATGAAGGTATGAAAGTTACGAAGTGGAAAGACCAGCGTGATGTTCTTATGCTAACAAGTGTCCCTGAGTACACAACAGAACTAGTCTGAGGACACAACAGAACTAGTCTGAGGACACAACAGAACTAGTCTGAGTCACAACAGAACTAGTCTGAGTACACAACAGAACTAGTCTGAGGACACAACAGAACTAGTCTGAGGACACAACAGAACTAGTCAAAACTGGTAAGATAAGACGTGGTATAGAGAGAGAGAAGCCACAATGTGTTTTGAATGACTCTGACCAGATGCCCTCATATTACTCTCCTCTACGAAAAGTCAGGAAGTGGTACAGGAAAGCAGCCTTTGAACTCCTTCCCAGAACATCAGTTGTAAATGCATATATTCTATTCGACAAGTTTCACACAAGCAAACCAATTTCAGTGAGAAAATGTCCTGAATCTGCAGTGCTGTCACTTCTGACCGGTAGACCAACTGAAGATCTGAAGGCTGGAAAGGAATTTATGGCCCTCATGCTCTGAAAGACTCCATTCAGAAGAGTTATGATGTTACTGGGATATATGTAAAATGTGGTATATAGGTAGATATACTTAAGGCTTTCAGATAAGGAACTTTTTGCTTGCTTTTTTGGCGCGATCATATTATTTCATAAATAAGACCTAAATGTTTTCCTCTATAGTTGAAGAATTTATTTTATTTTTTTTACTTTCTTCAATAATGAAACTTTAATTCGAATGCATTCTGTGGTATTTCTAACCCTAACCTATGAAACATAGAAATATATGTATATAAAAAAAATGTACCACCTGTGGTACATTTGGCCCTTAAGTCTTATTCACAGTGTACCACCGGTGGTACGCATGACGCTTAAGGTGTTAATATATTTATTGCATCGCGTAGAATTTGAATGACATTAGATTTTTTATTATGTGTATATCACATCATTCATTAAACTTCATACCCTTATTTATTGGTCACATCACTTCATTTTATTTATTAAAATCATTTCCTTCATGAATTCATAACTTTAACATAATTTATTTCTCTTCGTTACGGCGCTGAATGACCTTCTTGGCCCCAGTGCCTGGGTTTCTGCCCTAAATATCATACATGCATCCATCCATCCCCGACTAAGTTGAAACCCAGATTTGGTCGAAACTTGGTGAGTTATTCTTTGCTTCATCTAAATCCTACATTTCCCTCAAATTAACCTCATGGGTCCCAGCGCTTGGCCTTTGGCCTAAATTCTGTGTTCAGTTCAGTTCTTAGCCATCCCAGAAACGATATGACTTGAAGTTTACAGAGAGAGAGAGAGAGAGAGAGAGAAAGGCTGAGAGACTGACAGAGAGAGAGAGAGAGAGAGAGGGGAGAAAGATTGACAAAGAGAGTAAAACTGACAGAGAGAGAGAAACCTTGACGGAAAGAAAGACTACCAGAGAGAGAGAGAGAGAGAGAGACTGACAGACAGAGAGAAGAAAGATTGACAGACAGGGAAAGACTGACAGAGGGGAGAGAGAGAGAGAAAAGAAGGACTGACAAAGAAAGAAAGAAGACTGACAGACAGAGAGAAGAAAGACTGACAGAGGGAGAGAGAGAAGAAAGACTGACAAAGAGAGAAAGAAGACTGACAGAGAGAGAGAGAGAAGAAAGACAGAGAGAGAGAGAGAGAGAGAGAAGAAAGACTGACAGACAGAAAGAAGTAAGACTGAAAGACTGACAGAGGGAGAGAGAGAGAGAGAGAGAGAGGAAAGACTGACAGAGAGAAAGAAGACTGACAGACAGAGAGAGAGAAGAAAGACTGACAAAGAGAGAGAGAGAGGGAGAAAGACTGACAAAGAAAGAGAAAGAGAGAGGGAGAAAGACTGACAAAGAGACAAAGAGAAGGACTGACAGAGAGACAGAAGACAGACTGAGAGAGATAGAGAGAAGAAAGACTGACAGAGAGAGAGAGAGAGAGAGATTAACAATTATTGCATCCCCTTGCACCCAATCCTCTCGACCAATCCTCGATTTCATCCTCAGAGAATCAGGATTGATATATGATATATATATATATATATATATATATATATATATATATATATATATATATATATATATATATATATATATATATATATATAATTTTCAGTTTCTGTTTGTAGAAGTAAAGAAAAGAGGACGTCCAAAAAAACCTTTGGCTGCTGTAACCCCTTCCATTCCTTTTACTGTACCTCCGTTCATGTTCTCTTTCTTCCATCTTGCTTTCCTTAACTGCCTTTCTCCTAACAGTTGATTCATAGTTCTTCAACTGCTTTGAGGTTTTCCTCCTGTTACTTAACCTTTCAAACCTGTTACTCTCAATGTCCTTTCCAGCGCTGAATGACCGCATAGGTTCCAGCATTTGGCCTTTGGCCTAAACTATAGGTTACATTTCATTTCTAAAACAACTTATTTTTAGATTTTCTTTTAAAGAATTACAGAAATTTTAAAGAAATGAACAAACTGGTTTTATAAAAAAACTTGTAGGAATACATAAAAATAAGTATATACAATGAATGTTTTATTTCATTTTTTGATTCTGAATAACATTTTGTACTGAATTAATAAGAATTTAGGAAATAGTGGGGTGAAATGGTGCCCAGATATTGCGCGATACCCACAAAGGCCCCTCGGGCATGTCAATTTTGCAATATTCCCAGATTTTTGGCCACTTTTGACGTGTTAAGGTACCCTTAGCTACTGTATTTCCATGTATAGAGCCTGCAGTAGCTTTGGTCTTCTGGGCCAGTAACTGTAATAGATCAGATAGTAACAATAATAGATCAGGCAGGAACTATAATAGATCAGGCAGGAACTATAATAGATCAGGCAGAACTATTAGATTAGCAGGAACTATAATAAATCAGGCAGAATATAATAGATCAGACAGAAACTATAATAGATCAGACAGAAACTATAATAAATCAGGCAGGAACTATAATAGATCAGGCAGGAACTATAATAGATCAGGCAGGAACTATAATAGATCAGGCAGGAACTATAATAGATCAGGCAGGAACTATAATAGATCAGGCAGGAACTATAATAGATCAGACAGGAACTATAATAGATCAGGCAGGAACTACAATAGATTAGGCGGGAACTATAATAGATCAGGCAGGAACTATAATAGATCAGGCAGGAACTATAATAGATCAGGCAGGAACTATAATAAATCAGGCAGGAACTATAATAGATTATAAGGAACTACAAAGATCAGGCAGGAACTATAATAGATCAGGCAGGAACTATAATAGATTAATCAGGAACTATAATAGATCAGGCAGGAACTATAACAGATCAGGCAGGAACTATAATAGATTAGGAAGGAACTATAATAGATTAAGCAGGAACTATAATAGATCAGGCAGAAACTGTAACAGATCAGGCAGGAACTATAATAGATCATGGAGGAACTATAGTAGATCAGGCAGGAAGTACAATAAATCAGGCAGGAACTATAATAAATCAGGCAGGAACTATAACAGATCAGGCAGGAACTATAATAGATCAGGCAGGAACTATAATAAATCAGGCAGGAACTATAATAAATCAGGCAGGAACTATAATAGATTAATCAGGAACTACAATAGATCAGGCAGGAACTATAACAGATCAGGCAGGAACTATAATAGATTAGGAAGGAACTATAATAGATCAGGCAGGAACTATAATAGATCAGGCAGGAACTATAACAGATCAGGCAGGAACTATAATAGATCAGGCAGGAACTATAACAGATCAGGCAGGAACTATAATAGATCAGGCAGGAACTATAATAAATCAGGCAGGAACTATAATAAATCAGGCAGGAACTACAATAGATCAGGCAGGAACTATAACAGATCAGGCAGGAACTATAATAGATTAGGAAGGAACTATAATAGATCAGGCAGGAACTATAACAGATCAGGCAGGAACTATAATAGATTAGGCAGGAACTATCATAGATCAGGCAGGAACTATAATAGATCAGGCAGGAACTATAACAGATCAGGCCGGAACTATAATAGATTAGGCAGGAACTATAATAGATCAGGCAGGAACTATAACAGATCAGGCAGGAACTATAATAGATCAGGCAGGAACTAGAATAGATTAGGAAGGAACTATAATAGATGAGGCAGGAATTATAATAGATCAGGCAGGAACTATGATAGATCGGGCAGGAACTGTAATAGATCAGGCAGGAACTATAATAGATCAGGCAGGAACTATAATAAATCAGGCAGGAACTATAATAGATCAGGCAGGAACTATAATAAATCAGGCAGGAACTATAATAAATCAGGCAGGAACTATAATAAATCAGGCAGGAACTATAATAAATCAGGCAGGAACTATAATAGATTAGGCAGGAACTGTAATAGATCAGGCAGGAACTATAACAGATCATGCAGGAACTATAATAGATCAAGCAGGAACTATAACAGATTGGGCAGGAACTATAATAGATTAGGCAGGAACTATAACAGATCAGACAGGAACTATAATAGATCAGACAGGAACTATAACAGATCAGGCAGGAACTATAATAGATTAGGCAGGAACTATAACAGATCAGACAGGAACTATAATAGATCAGACAGGAACTATAACAGATCAGGCAGGAACTATAATAGATTAGGCAGGAACTATAATAGATTAGGCAGGAACTATAATAGATCAGGCAGGAGCTATGATAAATCAGGCAGGAACTATAACAGATCAGGCAGGAACTATAATAAATCAGGCAGAAATAGAAATGGAGAGAGAGAGAGAGAGAGAGAGAGAGAGAGAGAGAGAGAGAGAGAGAGAGAGAGAGAGAGAGAGAAAGGATTTGAATTGTCTAAAAATACCATATCTTCAACGCTGATTTGCAAAAACAGTAAGATATATATTCTCATCCAAATTCAGTACGTAATATTTACCATCTAATTAAGTTGTTTTCAATCTTCAATTATACCAAAATAAACTACAATGATTTGGCTTCAAATTGAGACCAAAATCAGGATTCTATATCGAAAAATAAATTATTAAAAATTTATAAAAGAAAATTATTTTTATGCTTATATTCATATTCCATAAAGGAGTGTTTTACCATATTTGACTTTGCCCAAAAATGCCAGTTGGTAAAGAGATTTGGTATGAATATATTGGCTGGAAATACATCAGATTGATGAAAATATATTTACAGATTTAAAATACATTTAGATAAATGGAGAATGAGAACCTGGAATTACTGGAATCACTGGAAAATCCAACTGGAATGATTTACCATCTCGACCTTCTGAGATTTTGTAGACATCACATGACGCCATTCACCGAGAATTTTTAGTTTTTGTCAAACTTTAGCATAATGTTTTGACGTTTTATTTTCGATGCTTGACATTTCTGAGCATACCAGAATAAAGTACAAGTCTTCAGCTTTAAAATGACACCAAAACCAGCTTTATAGAGCAAGAGATAAAGTCGTAGTGTGCGAAGAAAGGGAAACATTGCCGTATCCGTAATAACAGTCAATATAAAGTCGGTTATCAATAACCAGTATTTATGACCCATGTTACATTAATTACTGGTTATTTATGACCCATATTACATTACATACTGTTTATGTATGACCCATATTGCATTAAATACTGGTTATTTATGACCCATGTTGCATTAAATACTGGTTATGTATGACCCATGTTACATTAAATACTGGTTATTTATGCCCCATTTTACATTAAATACTGGCTATTTATGACCCAAGTTTCATTAAATACTGGTCATTTATGACCCATATTACATTGCATATTGGTTATTTATGACCCATATTGCATTAAATGCTGGTTATTTATGACCCATTTTGCATTAAATACTTGTCATTTATGACCCACATTTCATTAAATACTGGTTATTTATGACCCATTTTATATTAAATATTGGTTATTTATGACCCACGTTTCATTCAATACTGGTTATTTATGACCCATGTTACATTAAATATATACTGGTTATTTATGACCCCATGTTACATTAAATATATACTGGTTATTTATGACCCACGTCTCATTAAATACTGGTTATTTATGCCCCATTTTACATTAAATACTGGCTATTTATGACCCAAGTTTCATTAAATACTGATTATTTATGACCCATGTTACATTAAATATATACTGGTTATTTATGACCATGTTATGTTAAATACTTGTCATTTATGACCCATTTTACGTTAAATACTTGTCATTTATGACCCATGTTGCATTAAATACTGGTTGTTTGTGACCCATGTTACTTTAAATACTGGTTATTTGTGACCCATGTTACTTTAAATACTGGTTATTTATGACCCATGTTACTTTAAATATTGGTTATATATGACCCATGTTACGTTAAATACTGGTTATTTATGATCCGTGATACATTAATTACTGGTTATTTATGACCCATGTTACATTAAATACTGGTTATTTATGACCCATGTTACATTAAATACTGGTATTTATGACCCACGTTTCTTTAAAGTTTGTACAAAATATATTGCGGGAATATAACCAGTATATTCACAAAGTAGATTATGACCGTAACCCATTTGTAGGTGATTATAAAAAATAAATTATGGTTTACTACATATAATGAAGATGTAACCAGTTTTTGTAACGAAATATAATGAAGATGTAACCAGTTTTGCTTTGTAACGATATATAATGTATATTTGACCAGTTTTGTTAACGAAATATAATGTACAAATAACCAGTTTTGTTAACGAAATATAACGAAGATTTAACCAGTTTTGTTAACGAAACGTAATGAATTGGTAACGAAATATAATGTAGATGTAACCAGTTTTGTTAACGAAATATAATCTACAAATAATGGTAACGAAATATAATGAAGATGTAACCAGTTTTGGTAGTTTTGGTAACGAAATATAATGAAGATTTAACCAGTTTTGTTAACGAAATATAATCTACAAATAATGGTAACGAAATATAATGAAGATGTAACCAGTTTTGGTAGTTTTGGTAACGAAATATAATGAAGATGTAACCAGTTTTGGTAATGAAATATAATGAAGATTTAACCAGGTTTGGTAACGAAATATAATGAAGATGTAACCAGTTTTGGTAACGAAATATAATGTATACTTGACCAGTTTTATTAACGAAATATAATGAAGATTTAACCAGGTTTGGTAACGAAATATAATGAAGATGTAACCAGTTTTAAACAAAATATAATGTAGAATTAACTAGTTCTGTAAATGAAATATAATGATGTAACCAGTTTGGTAACGAAATGTAACGTATATTTGACTGGTTTTGGTTACGAAATATAATGTAGAAAATAACCAGTTTTGTAAACGAAATATAATGATGTAATCAGTTTGGTAACGAAATATAATGAAGATATAACCAGTTTTGTAAACGAAACATAATGAAGATATAACCAGTTTTGGTAATGAAATATAATGAATTTAACCAGTTTTAGTAACGAAATATAATGAAGATTTAACCATTTTAAAAATATATATATAATGATTTAACCAGTTTTGTTAACGAAATATAATGAAGATGTAACCAGTTTAAAAATATATATATAATGTAGATTTAACCTGTTTTGTTAACGAAATAACCAGTTGTAAACGAAGTATAATGCAGAAACAATCATTTTTATGAAGGAAATCATTGTAAATCAGTATAGTTACATTATTCAGATCTGAGGAAGCTTAAATAACCAGTTTTATTCCTTTAAAAAATGGTTAAAAACTGGTTATTTCTTCATCATATAACATAACAAACTGGTTATATCTAAATTACATTTCGTAAACAAAACTGGTTATATCTGAATAATGATTTTTCATAATAAACTGGTTATTTCTTCATTATATTTCGTAAAAAAAAATGGTTATATCTACATTATATTTTTGTTAAGAAGACTCATTATTTATATCTGCATTATATTTCGTTAAAAACTGGTTATTTATTCATTATATGTTGTAAAAAATACTGGTTATTTCTTCATCATATTTCATAATAAACTACTGAGGAGGCTAGAGGGCTGCAAATTGGCATGTTGATCACCCACCCTCCAATCACCAAACATACCAGATTGCAGCCCTCTAGCCTCCTCCTGCTCAGTCTCTATTTCATTTCAGCTTAAAATTAGCCATGATCGTGCGTCTGGCAACGATATAGGCCATGCCACCACCGGGCCATGTTTAAAGTTTCACGGGCCGCGGCTCACGCAGCATTATGCCGAGACCACAGGAAGACAGTTCTGTGCAGAAAAATTATTATTATTATTATTATTATTATTATTATTATTATTTATCTATATTTATTTCTTATTTTTATTTATTTTTTTGGCGCCAGATTAAGGATATATTTATCAATATTTATATATATTTCTTTGGCGTCAGATTAAGGACATATTGATCAATGTTTATATTATTTCTTTGGCGCCAGATTGAAGATATATTTATCTATATTTATTTTTATTTAGATTTGTTTTTGCTGCGCCAAATTCAAGGTATATTTGTCTATATTTATTTTTTATTTATATTGATTTCTTTGGCGCCAAATTGAAGATGTGTTTGTCAATAATTATTTTTTATATTTATTTGTTTTTTCCGCCAAATTGAAGATATATTTATCAATATTTAATTTGTATGTAGATTGTTTTTTTTTTGGCGCCAGATAGAAGATATATTAATCATTATATATTTATTTTTAATATTTATATTTCGGCTTCACACCAAAGATACTTTTTTGAGAATTTAATATTATATATTTATATTTTGGCGCCAAATTGAGGATGTATTTATCAATATTTAATTTTCGGTTTTAATATTTATCGATATTATTTATTATTTATTTATGTTTTGGCAACCAATAAATAAGATATATTTACTTATATTTCATATATATTTGGCCCCAAATTGAGGATATATTTATAAGATGTCACTTAATATTTATTTACATTCAGCGCCAAATTAAGAATATATTGATACTTCTGATGTATATATTCTTGGCGCTAAATTAAGGATATATTTACATGATATTATTTAATATTTATTTACACTTGGCGCCAGCTGAAGATATTTACATCAATATTCAATATTTATTTATATTTATATTTCGGTTTCACACCAAAGATATATTTATCGATATTTTTTAATATTTATTTATATTTCGGCGCCAGATTCACGACGGCGCCAAGTGATATATTTATCGATATAATTATAAATATTTATACGTCATTGTTTAATATTTATTGATATTTTAGTGCCAAATTCCAGATATATTTATCGACTTTTGATATCTATTTTTTACTCAACGTTAAACCCAAGATATATTTACCTATATCATTTAATATTTATTTATATTTGGCGCCGAAGCAAAGTTATATTTATCAATATTATTAGATATATTTATCAATAGATATATTTATCCGTATTTTGGCGACATACTGACGATATATTTGTCGATGTTTATCATGTATTTTTATTTGGCGCCAAACTGAAGATATATTTACCGATATATTTTATTCATTTATATCTTGGCAACAAACTGAAGATATATTTACTGACCGATGTATTTTATTCATTTATATTTTGGCAACAAATTGAAGATATGTTTATCATATTCTTTAATATTCATCTATATTTTGGCGCAATAAACATGATATATTTATCGATATTATTTGATGTTTTATATTTGCCTATATGGCGGCAAATTGAGAATATGCTTATCGATATTTAATATTGATTTATTTATTCATATTTCGGCGCCGAATGGAAGATATATTTATGTCACACACATATATATATATATATATATATATATATATATATATATATATATATATATATATATATATATATATATATATATTTCGGTTCCACGCTAATGATCTATTTATCAATACTATTTAATATTTGTATGTAATTTGGCGCCAAGTTGATGATATATTTATCGATGATACTTATTTATAATTTGGGGCGAAATTGAGGATATATATATATATATTATTATATATTAATGTTTATATATGTTTTTGCTACAAATTAACGATATATTTACCGATATTTTTCCACTGAAATTTATGCGTCAGATTGAAGATATATGTCTATAAATATATCACTATTTTATTACTCTATTTTGGCGCCGAAATGAAGGTATATTTATCGATATTTATTACTTATTTGTACTTTGGCGCCAAGTGAAAGATATATTTACCGATATTTATTTTTCATTTATTGATATTTTGGCGCCAAATTGAAGATTTATTTACCGATATTTATAATTTGTCTGTGGTTTGGCGCCAACAAAGAAGATATATTATTGATTATTTATAATTACTGATAATAAATAATTCAATATTTCGGTGCCAAATCATAGGTATATATCTATCAATATTATTATATACTTATTTTACATTTGACACCGAAGCAAAGATATATTTATGAATGTTGAATATTTATTTATATCTTGGTGCCAAATGGAAGCTATATTTACCGATATTTTGTATGTATTTATATTCTGGCGCCAAAATATAGATGTCATTTAGGGTTTATTTAAATTTTGCCGTCGGATATGAGATATATTTATCAGTATGCTGTAATATATATTCTGGAGACAAATTTAGCATATATTTACATTTATATTTATATATATATAACTATATATCTAATTATTGATATTCTATATTTAATATTTATTTGTATCTCGGCGCCAAACTGAAGATATATTTACCAATATATTTCCCAATAATATACATTATTTATCAGTTTTGACGCCAACAAACAGTAATATGTCTACAGATAATTTTCAGTAATATTGAAAGTATAAATCTGCCCCATCTGGGCATCGAACCCGGGCTCTTGGGCACAGATACAGTGATATTCAATGTCTGTGTGTGTGTGTGTCTGTAACGGAGAGATAGATAGAATAGATGAAATAGATAGGTTCACTCTCTCTCTCTCTCTCTCTCTCTCTCTCTCTCTCTCTCTCTCTCTCTCTCTCTCCCTTTACCCGTCAGAGGCGCGCCTCCGGGAGGCCCCTGGAAGGGGCCTCTGGGAGGGGGTGGGCCAATGTATCTCTTCCCCCTCTTCCGGAGGGGAGAGAAAGAGAGAGAGAGAGAGAGAGAGAGAGAAATTCTGGCTCAGAACAGTGGCGACTCGAGTATTGATCTCTCAAAGGCTAGGGGTGCAATATTTTCGGGAGTTGGACCACCCCTTTACCCTCCCCCCCCACCCCCTTATCTAATGGGGGGGGGTTAGAAGCAGCAGAGTGGAACGCCTAGGAGAGAGAGAGAGAGAGAGAGAGAGAGAGAGAGAGAGAGAGAGAGAGAAAGAAAGTTACGTTTTTGTGTGTAGAAGTGACTCCAGAAGAAGGGGCCTTAGATTGTAGATAGATAGATAATAGGCAGTAGATAGTAGACATATGGTAGATAGATAGATAGATAGATAGATAGATAGATAGATAGATAGATAGATAGATAGATAGATATATAGACTACCCATTTATAAATCTATGTATCTATGTCAAGCCGAAATTTGCTATCATGTCAACATGTCTTTTAATAATTGTTTTTTGTTTCTGTAATTACTGATAATAAATTATATATATATATATATATATATATATATATATATATATATATATATATATATATATATATATATATATATATATATATATATATAAATAAATAACACTTTCTATATACAATTTTCTTTGTTTTATATTTCATCAATATTTCTCATATATTATTTTAGATTTATATTCCAGTCTCAAACAGATCTCAAAAACTATCTGACTGAAATCAGTCAAATTTGATGTCGATTTCGCCTCTGAAACGAGGAAGATCTTGGCCACATTTCAGGACGACCCCCTGAAGGAACATTCCCATTCCCATTCCTGAAAGCTTGCTTCGGATCCTCCTGAAATTTAGACTGAATCTTTGTCAGTTTAGGGTCGATGTTGACACCAAATTTGACTGAGATCCATCCAGTGGTTCTGGAAATATATGTATAAATATGTCTCAAATGTCCCATAATTCTCTATCTATCTATCTATCTCTCTGTCTATTACAATTTACAACCACTGATCTATAAATTATATATAGGAATTTATAAGTATTACTTCAAGTCACTCATACTAATATATAGATAGATATCAGATATAGATAGTATATAGGAGAATCTATATAAGCAGATATTTAATAGGTATAGACTATTTACAGGTTAAATTATGTCTATAAAGATTATTTCGTAGGATTTTATAGAATATGGTTTCTAGTAATATGTGAAAAAAGCTTTATAGATATATTTCTATATTTTTGGACATAATAATAATAATAATAATAATAATAATAATAATAATAATAATAATAATATCCGAGAGGATCTGATATTGTTTGTCCTCCCCGGGTGACAATAGGGAGAGACATGACACAGCCACCCACCCCATGCAAACTGGTTTGCCTGCCCTGGCACAAGTAGCTTGCATATATATATATATATATATATTTACTGAATTTTCATTTAAGTTTTATATTTGATTCTATTTTTCCACAACCAAGGGATTCACAACCACTTCCTAAAGTGGTCTCTTGCATTATTACAACTTCAACGGTTGTAATTTGTTATAGGTAAAGAGTAGATGGATAGACGGAGAATTATGGGACATTTGAGATATATTTATACATATATCTCCAAAACTACTGAATGGATCTCAACCAAATTTGGTGTCGATATCAACCCTGAATCGAGGAAGATTCAACCCAAATTTCAGGAGGATCTGAAGGAATATTTCAGGAATGGGAATGTTCCTTCAGCAGGTCCTCCTGAAATGTGGCCAAGATCTTCCTCGTTTCAGAGGCGGGATTGACACCAGATTTGACTGATTTCGGTCAGATAGTTTTTGAGATTTGTTTAAGAATGGAATATAAATGGAAATTGGAATGGGAATGTTCCTTCAACAGGTCATCCTGAAATGAACCAAAATCTTTCTCGTTCCACAGGCGAAATTGACACCAAATTTGACTGATTTCGGTCAGATAGTTTTTGAGATTTGCTGAAGAATGGAATGTGAATTTAAAATGATGTAAAAATATTGATAAAATATAAATACAGAATAATTTTGTATAGAAACTCTTATAAAATATATACAGTTTTTATAAATACATTGCATGAATGACCACTTCCCACCCCAAGGGAGCCACAACCCCCCTTAAGGACTATTTCTATTAGACTCCACCTTGAAATATGAACCTTGAACTATAAATTAAGGTCAGGACCTGATTTTTCAATGAATAAAATTCAAATATAATGAATATTCCATTTTTCGTGGGTGACTGATTTCAGGGTGGTCCAGGGGGTATAGGTTACGGAAAAATTCATCCTGGAAAGGTGATAGTTACCCGCCTCACTTTGGCACCCTGGATTTGGTCATTATATGTATATTTATGTGTATGTATATATATGTATACATAAATTATGCTTTTAATAACAGATAGAATCTAATAAGCTTGAAAATTAAGTTTTTTGAATAAAAAAAATCAATAAAATTAACATTTCATGACTGACCTTGGTCTCTGTGACGCCAGGTTGAGAATATTCAATCAGATAACACCAATGTTTGATATTATATATATATATATATATATATATATATATATATATATATATATATATATATATATATATATATATTAATGATATCTTAATGATAAATAATATTGCCAAGACCAGGAAGAACATTCTTTATTACAAGCTTTCGAGGTATAAAACCTCATCATCAGGCTGAAAAAACCGACAAGGATGAGAATCAATAAAATTACAATAAAATGAATTGTCATAATAAATCTTCAGCAAAAATACTAACGAAATATAAAATGAACAAGTAAATACAAACTAAAAGGGTGTGAAATGTAAACAAACTACCACTCACAAAGTAAAATATTTAACGACCTAACTGAGTACCTACTATGAAATTACACGATAGCTAGTTGAATACCAGACGAGTTGTTGTTCAATTCCGGCTCCATCTTTTAATAGTCAGCGACTCTGAAATTAAAAGGTCCAGTCTATTTGAACAAAAGACAGTACCCGAAAATCCAGGTCAGTGAAAGGATGGTCCTGTGCTAAACTGTGTTCTCTAATGGCAGAAAAGGGTGGTTTGGAAAGGGGAAACCTAGTTCTAATAGAAAGACCTCTGTGTTCCAAAATTCTGTGTCTGAGCCAGCGGGAACTAGATCCCACGTATCGAGACCACACTGCGAACAAGTGAACAAGTAAACGACACAGGAATTAAGGTCCACAGGCAGAGTAGGCTTCTCTCAAAAATGATCTTATTGTAAAAGGATTACAGAAAACAAACCGGAAACTGATTTGAGGGAAACAATGCTTAAGAATTTCTTGTAACTTTTTGGGACCATATAGCTACTATGACCAAGGTAAGGCAATTTAATGTACTTTACATCTTTACTAGCAGTACTGTACACCGGTCTGGGACAAAACTTTTCATTTAAAAATTTTTCAGAACTTTGTAAAATACAAAAATGGGATATGAGTTTTCAGAAAAGTAATTCTGGAGGAAAACCATATCTTGATGAAATAAATTAAAATCACAACAAACATTGTAGGCTCTATTAATCAAAGTGCGTATTGAGTTCATCTTATACAACTTTATGAAAAACTGAGGTAATTCAATCCCAAGCCAGTAAAAGTACTTTTCCTATAAACAGAGGTCTCAAATTTGCCACTATTTCTGTATACCTGTACATCTAAAAATGACAACTTATTATCCTGTTCCGTCTCACAAGTAAAAGAAATGTTAGGGTGACGAGAATTAAAATATTCAAAAAACAAATCAACATGTGAAAGCTTGTAATAAAGAATGTTCTTCCTGGTCTTGGCAATATTATTTATCATTAAGCTAAGATTTCCAAGTAGCTGCCCAATTATTGAGACTATATATATATATATATATATATATATATATATATATATATATATATATATATATATATATATATATATATATATATATATATATATATATATAAATTTAAAATATAATCAGTTTGCCACCCCCTTCAGCCTCTCTAGGAGCAAAGTAACACACGATTTAGCAAGGAAAGGAACAAAGGAACAAAGTAACAACACAAGGCGGTTCCTTTGGCCCTCCTCCCCACACAAAAACCCCCTGAACGTCTCTCTTACAAATGGCTGCCTCATGAATTAATCATACTATTGGACTTCCTGTCTAGAGATCAATATATATATTTTTATGTTTATGTTATATATGTACGTGCGAAGCGTTACGGACACGCACACACACACACAATATATATTAAGGTTCATTTTCTCCCAAATATTATAGTTCTCTGATTGAATTTTGGCAACCTGGCGTCACAGAGGACGAGGCCATCGACGAAATTGTGATTCTACTGAATTTTTATCGTTGCAAAAGTTAAGTTTCGAATTCTGCGATCGGTCATAATCATCGTTTTAATATTTTCGATAGAAAAATATAGTTAAATGTAACACCTTTACATTGGCTTTTGAAACAGCACCTTTTGCTTGCATGGATGCATCTATACAAGCATCTATGCAAGCATCTATACAAGCATCTGTGCAAGCATCTATACAAGCATCTACGGAAGCAATATTAAAACAGCTTTCAGGAAGCATTAATTCTTTCACAAACTGAAATTCCTCCTCCTCCTTCTCCCGGTCACTGGGATGTTCTTGTCGCTCTTGATTAGTTCCACCTGCTCTCTAATTCTTCTGATATCTTCGTTCTCCCTCTTTCCTGATTGTAACCAGTTTTTACAAAAAAAAAAATTCTTTGAATATAACCAGTTTTTACAAGAAATTACTTTGAATATAAACGGTTTTTACAGAAAATCACTTTGAATATAACCATTTTTTTTTAAATTGCCTTAAATAAACCAGTTTAAAATAATTACTTTGAATATAACCAGTTTTTACAAGAAATTACTTTAGATATAACTAGTTTTTACATGAAATTACTTTAGATATAACTGGTTTTTACAAAAAATTATTTTTAATATAACCAGTTTTGACAAAAAAATTCTTTGAATACAATCAGTTTTTACAAGAAATTACTTTGAATATAACCAGTTTTTTAAAAATTGCTTTGAATATAACCAGTGTTAAAAAATTACTTTGAATATAACCCAGTTTTTACAAGAAATTACTTTGAATATAAACAGTTTTCGCAGAAAATCACTTTGAATATAACCAGTTTTAAAAAAAAATTGCTTTGAATATAACCAGTTTCTACAAAAATTAACTTTGAATGTAACCAGGTTTTACAAAAAATTGCTTTGAATATAACCAGTTTTTACAAAAAATTACTTTGAACATAATCAGTTTTTGCAAAGAATTACTTTGAATATAACCAGTTTCTACAACAATTATTTTCAGGATAACCAGTTTTTACAAAAAATCTCTTTCAATATAACCAGTTTTTACAAGAAATTACTTTGAATATAACCAGTTTTTACAGAAAATACTTTAGATATAACCAGTTTAAAAAATTATTTTGAATATAACCAGTTTTTACAGAAAATCACTTTGAATATAACCAGTTTTAAAAAATGCTTCAAATATAACCAGTTTTTACAAAAATTAATTTAGATATAACCGTTTTTTACCAAAAATTACCTTGAATATAACCAGTTTTGACAAAAAATTACTTTGAACATAACCAGTTTTTACAATAAATTACTTCGAATATAACCAGTTTTAACAAAATTATTTTCAAGATAACCAGTTTTTACAAAAAGTCTTTTAATATAATCAGTTTTTAAAAAAAAAATCTTTGAATGTTATTAGTTTTTACAAGAAATTACTTTGAATATAACCAGTTTTTAGAAAAAAATTACTGTGAATATGAACAGTTTTTACAAAAAATTACTTTAAATATAACCAGTTTTTACAAAATATTACTCTGAATAAAACCAGTTTTTACAAAAATTACTTTGCATATGACCAGTTTTGCAAAAATCACTTTCAGTACAACCAATTTTTAAGGAAAAATTCCTTTCAATATAACCAGTGTTTACAAAAAATTACTTTGAATATAACCATTTTATACAAAAATTACATTAGTTATAACCAGTTTTACAAACAATAACTTCAAATATAACAAGTTTTTACAAAAAAAAGTCTTTGAACATAACCAGTATTTACAAAAAAATTACTTTAAATGACTGAATATAACCTGTTTTTACAAAAAAATTACTTTAAATATAACCAGTTTTGACAAAAAATTACTTTGAATATAACCAGTTTTTACAGAAAATCACCTTGAATATAACCAGTTTTGACAAAAAATTACTGAATATAACCAGTTAAAAAATTACTTCAAATACAACCAGTTTTGACAAAAAATAACTTTGAATATATCCAGTTTTTACAGAAAATCACCTTGAATATAACCAGTGTTTACAAAAAATTACTTTGAATATAACCAGTTTTTACAGAAAATCACTTTGAATATAACCAGTTTTTACAAAAAATAACTTTAAATATAACCAGTTTTGACAAAAAATTACTTTGAATATAACCAGTTTTTACAGAAAATAACTTTGAATACGACCAATTTTTATAAAAAAATTACTTTGAGTATAACCAGTTGTCACACAAAAATTCTTTGAATGTAATTAGTTTTTACAAAAAATTACTGTGCATATAACCAGTTTTTACAAGAAGTTACTTTGAGTATAACCAGTATTTAAAAAAAAAATTACTTAGAATATAACCAGTTTTTACAAAAAATCACTTTGAACATATCCAGTTTTTACGAAATATTACTTTGAATATAACCAGTTTATACAAAAAAGTTACTTTGAATATAACCAGTTTTTACAACAAAATTACTTTGAATATAACCAATTTTTACAAAATATTACTTTGCATATAACCAGTTTTTACAAGAAATTACTTTGAATATAACCAGTTTTTACAAGAAATTACTTTGAATATAACCAGTTTTTACAAAAGAATGACTTTGAATATAAGCAGTTTTAAAAAAATTACTTTAGATACAACGAGCTTTTACAAAAACTCACTTTTAATATAATCAGTTTTGACAAAAAATTTCTTTGAATATAACCAGTTTTTACAAAAATTACTTTAAATATAACCAGTTTTAAAAAGGCTTCAAATATAACCAGTTTTTACAAAACATTACTTCAAATATAACCAGTTTTTACAAAAAATTACTTTAAATATAACCAGTTTTTACAAAAAATTACTTTAAATATAACCAGTTTGTATAAAAATTTTCTATATTAATAACCAATTTTTACACCACCAAAAATTTAGCCAAAATAGGTATAGCAGTTTTGATGAATTTTCAAGAAGAGAAATTTTCAAAAAAATTATTTTTTAAATATAAGATATATTTTTAATATAAAATTTAGCATTCAAAGTCATCAAAATATTTTATGTATGTAGATAGATGAGTTGCGTTGCCACTCCCATCGGCCTCTCCGTACTGGGATAAGGATTAAAAAAAAATTAGATAACCAGTGGGTTTTCTCTCTCTCTCTCTCTCTCTCTCTCTCTCTCTCTCTCTCTCTCTCTCTCTATATATATATATATATATATATATATATATATATATATATATATATATATATATATATATATATATATATGTATGTATGTATGTATATAGATGTATGACAAAAATATCAGGTAAATTAGAGAGAGAGAAAGAGATAGAATTTAACAGAAAGAGAGAGAGAGAGAAAGGGAGAATTTAACAGAGAGAGAGAGAGAGAGAGAAAGAGATAGAATTTAACAGAGAGAGAGAGAGAGAGAGAGAAAGAGATAGAATTTAACAGAGAGAGAGAGAGAAAGAGATAGAATTTAACAGAGAGAGAGAGAGAGGGGGGAATAGAGAATTTAACAGAGAGAGAGAGAGGGGGAATAGAGAATTTAACAGAGAGAGAGAGAGAAAGAGAGAGAATTTAACAGAGAGAGAGGAAGAGAGAGAATTTAACAGAGAGAGAGAGAATTTAACAGAGAGAGAAAGAGAGAGAATTTACTAGAGAGAGAGAGAGAGAGAGAGGGGGGAATTTAAGAGAGAGAAAGAGAAAGAGAGAGAATTTAACAGAGAGAGAGAGAGAGAGAGAAAATAAATTTAACACACACACACAGAATTGAACAAAGAAAGGAAATATTAACAGAAATGGAGAGACTGTCAGAATAGGAAAGGTGCATAGACACAGAAAGAAGTATCGATAGATAGAGAGAGAGAGAGAGAGAGAGAGAGAGAGAGAGAGAGAACACAAACACACTCATGCCAAACATCCTTACTAATATTCACACTAATAGTCACTAATATCCAATTCAACTTCCATCCCAAGGAAATATTGTCAGCCATTTTGTGCTAACCTGAAATTGGACCGCTGCCAGGGGTCCTCGTCCCCTTCTCCCCCCCGAGCCATAGGACCCCTTAGGGGGTCAAGGGGGAGGGTGACGGACACACGCACGCACACACACAGTGCCCCCCCCCCCACTCTCCCCAATTCGGGAGGACCCCTGGGCTATAGAAGTGAGAAGTGAGGAAGGGTTTCTCAAGCTTGTCTTAAAGGTGACATGAGAGAGGAGGTACTGAAATCTGTAAACAAATAAGCTCTCTCTCTCTCTCTCTCTCTCTCTCTCTCTCTCTCTCTCTCTCTCTCTCTCTCTCGCACAATGACCTGACCTTGTTTTAAGGGTAGAGTTTTGAGAGAGAGAGAGAGAAAGAAGGACACTTTGAGAGAGATAGAGAGAAAGACAGTTTGAGAGAGAGAGAAAGAGAGACAATTTGAGAGAGAGAGAGAAAGAGAGACAATTTGAGAGAGATAGAGAGAAAGAGGAACAATTTGAGAGAGAGAGAGAGACAATTTGGGAGAGAGAGATAGAGAGAAAGAGAGACAATTTGAAAGAGAGAGAGATAGAGAGAAAGAGAGACAATTTGAGAGAGAGAGAAAGAGGGAAAATTTGAGAGAGAGAGAGAGAGAGAGAGAGAAAGAGACAATTTGAGAGAAAGAGAGACAATTTGGGAGAGAGAGAAAGAGAGACAATTTGAGAGAGAGAGAGAGAGAGAGAGGGACAATTTGAGAGAGAGAGAGAGAGAGAGAGAGAGAGAGAGAGAGAAAGAGAAGCAATTTGAGAGAGAGAGAGAGAGAGAAAGAGAAGCAATTTGAGAGAGAAAGAGAGACAGTTTGAGAGAAAGAGAGAGAATTTGAGAGAGAAAGAGAGAAAATTTGAGAGAGAGAAAGAGGGACAATTTGAGAGAGAGAGAAAGAGACATTTTGAGAGAGAGAGAGAGATAGACAATTTGAGAGAGAGAGAGAGAGAGAGAAAAAGAGAGACAATTTGAGAGAGAGAGAAAGAGACAATTTGAGAGAGAGAGAGAGAGAGAGAGAAAGAGAAGCAATTTGAGAGAGAAAGAGAGACAGTTTGAGAGAAAGAGAGAGAATTTGAGAGAGAAAATTTGAGAGAGAGAAAGAGGGACAATTAGAGAGAGGATAGAGAGAAAGAAAGAGTTTGAGAGAGAGAGAGAGAGAGAGAGAGAGAGAGAGAGAGAGAGAGAGAGAGAGAGAGAGAGAGAGAGAGGGACAATTTGAGAGAGAGAGAAAGAGAGAATTTGAGAGAGAGAGAGAGAAAGAGAGACAATTTGAGAGAGAGAGAGAAAGAGAATTTGAGAGAGAGGGAGAAAAATTTGAGAGAGAGAAAGAGAGACAATTTGAGAGACAGAGAGAGAGTGACAATTTGAGAGGGAGAGAGAGAGAGAGAGAGAGAGAGAGAGAGAGAGAAAGAGAGACAATTTGAGAGAGAGAGAGAGAGAGAGAGAGAGAGAGAGAGAGAGAGAGAGAGAGAGAGAGAGAGAGAGAGAGAGAGGGACAATTTGAGAGAGAGAGAGAAAGAGAGAATTGAGAGAGAGAGAGAGAGAGAGAGAGAGAGAGAGGACAATTTGAGAAAGAGAGAGAAAGAGACAATTTGAGAGAGAGAGAAAGAGAGACAATTTGATAGAGAGAGAGAGAGAGGTTGAGGGAGAGAAAGAGAGAGAGAGAGGAAGAGGGAGAAAGAGAAAGAGAATTTAAGAGAGACAGAGAGAATTTAAGAGAGAGAATTTGAGAGAGAGAGAGAGAGAGAGAGAGAGAGAGAGAGAGAGAGAGAGAGAGAGAGAGAGAGAGAGATAGAGAATTTAAGAGAGAGAAAGAGAGAATTTAAAAGAGAGAGATAGAGAGAGAGAGAGAGAGAGCGAATTTAAGAGAAAGAAAGAGAAATTTTTCAGAAAGAGAAAGAGAGAGAATTTGAGAGAGAGAGAGAGAATTTAAGGAAGAGAGAAAGAGAGAGAGATACAGAGAATTTAAGAGAGAAAGAGAGAGAATTTGAGAGCGAGCGAGAGAGAGAGAAAGAAAAAGAGAGAATTTGAGAAAGAGAGAGAGAGAGAATTAAAGAGAGAGAGAGAGAGAGAGAGAGAGAGAGAGGATTTAAGAAAGAGAAAGAGATAGAATTTAAGAGAGAGAAAGAGAGAATTTAAGAGAGAAAGAGATATCAGTAGATAAACAAATACACAGGTTAGCAGCCTAACAGGTAGAGGTAATTGAATAATTATGATAATAAAGAGAGAGGGAGAGAGAATTTAAGGGCGAAAGAGAATTTAACAGATTGAGTAGATTCTAACAGACAAAAAGTGAGAGAGAGATAATTAAACTGAGAGGGGACGAAGGAATTTAACAGAGAGAGAGAGAGAGAGAGAGAGAGAACTTAACAGTGAGGAAGAGAATTAATTTAGCAATGAGGAGGGAGAAAATTTAAGAGAGAGAGAGAGAGAAAGAGAGTTAAAACAGGCTGATTAGACATTGCCTTACGGGGCCATGTTGTTCCTCCCCTTTACACCCCCACCTGTGGGATCCATCTCGTGGTTGAGGGAATGAAATTTGATGGATATATATTTATTATGTTTGTGTGTCAATATACAACTGATATACAAAACTATGTTTGTGATAAGGAAAGTAAGTATATTTTGGCTTCAAATTATATATATATATAAATATATGGATAGTATGTATGTATGTATATATATATATATATATATATATATATATATATATATATATATATATATATATATATTAGATAATACATCCATCATAATTATCTTTGTACGAGAATTCATAAAAGAAAGTGACTGGTTATATGTCCAAAGTATATATTAATATATATTTATATATATACATAAACAAACGTATTACAGAAGCCAAAAACAAACCATTTGGCGCCAAAAATAAACTTAAAAAAAAATATTAAGACAATTTTGGCGCCAAAACTAAAAAAATAAAAAAAAAAAACCTTCCCAGAAAATCAATGCGGAGGGAACGGCAGACGACGCCCCCCCCTGATTGGTCGAGAGCCGATCCCTTTTCCTCGACGCTGATTGGTCGAGAGAGGTGCCGTAGAGTGAGACGCGAGAAAATGGCGGATGACTCAGCCTTGTATTATGGGGAGAGGAAAAACTCACGGTTTATTTAATTTCTCCGTCCGTGATTTCTTTTTAAAGGGTCAGGGGTATTTTAGGTGGTTCCTAATGGTTTAAATGGTGGGGTATGTTAAGGGAGGTTATGGTAATTAAGGGAATTAAGGGCTGTAATTAAGGGTTTTTTGGGATTGCATTAGCAATTTGCATATAAGGGAGGCAGAGTATGTTAAATGTTATGTGGAGAATCCGTAGACTTTATCGAATCGTCTGGTTCTTCTCCTACTCATTTTTTTAATTTTTATTTATTTTCACTATTAATATTAATATTATATAAAATATATATGTATACATGGATAGATAGATAAATAGGTTATTAGATAAAGTATAATTTATTCAGTTTTTAAAATAATTACATAAAAAATCGTAATTATATACGGTTAATTTAATCCAAAATGTAAAGTGTAGAGAATTTTAAAAAACTTTTTCAAATAATTTTTTATTTTTATTTGTTTTATTATTAATATTATTATTATATAAAATATATTTACATAAATAGATAGATAATTAAATAGACTATTATATAAAAATATAATTGATTCAGTTATAAGAATAATTACAG
>NW_027100729.1:339420-366920 GCF_040412425.1 Macrobrachium rosenbergii
GCCTGCCTGGATGTAAACATTCCAATTTGCTTTCGGCCGTCATAGACTGCGGACATGTGTTTCTCGCTCTCTGCCCGACTCCCTTTGAGCTTTATTCCCAGTGGGAACTTTCTTGTTTTGGTTTTAAAATGAATGTTGATAAGTCCTTTAAGCCCTCCTTCCCCCAGCATGTGTGTCTTTGGGTGGGAGGCAAGAAATGTAATTCATTTAGGTCTAGTGTTAATACGGACCCACATGCCCTCTGCCCCACCTGCAGGGGACGTTTGTGTTCGCGTGCTTCTCCCTGTTCGGAGTGTTGCTCCTGGTCAGCCGAGCAGTGGGTGAAATTTGAGGGGAGGAGACGATACCGTAGGAAGCCCGTGGTGGCTAATCCGTCAGGATAGTTTCTCCCTCCCGGCAAGCGTCCCCTTCTTGCTGCCTCTCCCTCGGGTGAGGACTCCCCTTCCCCTTCCTCATTCGTTTCATTGGGTGTGGAAGGCCGCGGGGGAGCGGACGTTCAGGACATCCTCTCTGGGGCCTCTCCTCGCTCTGGGGGTGAATTTTTTCCCCCGGAGCGGGTAGAGGCTTCCTTTTTAACCCGACTCTGTCCTCAGGCTTGGGGGTGGAAGCGTCTGTTGGTGGCCAGGTACCTGATCTCACCTCTGCCTGGCGTTCCGTCACTGGAGGGTCTGGTGTCCCATTTGTCAGGCCCTCCGGTGACAACCCACGCACCCACTGCATCCACCACCACAACCGTCACCATGTCTTCACTTGGGAAGCTGCCTGTGACGGTGGTCTCGCACCTGGACACCCAGGTGTCAGCCGCTCCTGCCACGTTCCACCCTGTGCCACTGCCTCCTGGGTTCCTGGCTCAGTTATCCCTGCCTGACCCCTCGCACATGGTGACTTCATCGGTACGATATCTTTCGATGCCTGCTCTTGTTGTCGACCCACGCTCGTTCCTGACCACGGTTCCGGCTCCTCGCTTCCCTGACACTCGGCCTGGCGTGGTTTCCCGTGCGCCACCTGTGCCTTCAACCCTGGCTACGTCTCCTGGCTTTCCTGGCTCCCGCACTGCACCTGCCCCAGTGGCTGCTGGCCCGAGCACCGTCTCCGCTACCCGGGTTGCGCCTGCTTCCCTGGCCCCCCTGGTTGCTGTTGTGCCTTCTGCTGCTCTTTTGTGGATGGGGGACCTGATTGCCATCCTGAGGAAGGTGACAGAAGAAGTCGAAGAAGAGATCAGGGAAGGTGTCATCATCGTCGTTGTCTGCTACCTCTTCTTCCTCTTCTTCTTTCGAGGCTTGCCAGCCGAAGAAGAAGAAGCCTGCCTTCCCCCCAAAAAATCTCGCACCGAGACTTCTAAGGGACTGCCTTCTTCCACAGGAAAGGCAGTGGGATCTCTTGTTGGCTCTTCCTGGTCCACGGATCAGGGAACCGATGTGTCATCCCCTGGGGCAGTCGTATCGGGAGCCGAGGGCGTGCAGACCGCGGTTTGCACTCCCCCCGCTGCGCCGAAGAGGCCTGCTTCTAAGGCCAGCGGGACCGTGTGGGACACTCGCTTGTGATTCGCTCCGAGTACCAGGGTCTCTAAGGAGACCCAGAGTACCCTGGTCTGGTACGGGAGAAACTGTACCGACTCGGGCACGGGACAGGAAAAAGAGTCCAGTCATGCAGGTGCTCAGACTCTTCCTGCTGGTACTTCTTCGAGTACCAAGCCAGGTTCCCGGGAAGGTGCGCTGGTCCCTTGGGTCCGGACACCTGGTGAGGTAGGGAAGAGGTCCCCTGCTCAGTCTTCCCGAGAGGTTTCGGCCTCGAAGAAGACTGGGGCAAGTCCAGAGGACAGCGCATGTTTCCGCCAGCCATCCGTGCGCTCGACTCTTCCCAGTTCCTCACCACGTTCGTGTGGCTGGCCTGGCTTGGGGGAGCCGAGTGCCTGGCTCAACTCGTGTGAGCCGCTATGCTCTCCTCGGGAGAACGCTGCGCCCAGGTGAGGTGAAAGCGTTCTCCTCGACCCGGGTTGGTGACCGCTCCCAGCCCGCTGCTCCTCTTGGTTCTGCCAGCAAGACCATGTGAGTGCCTGATCCTCCTCTCCTGTTCCCTCTAGCTCCTGGGCTCCTCCCAGGGGGTGCGAGTCGGACAAAAAGAACTCTGGCGAGTTGTCTCCACAGAGTTCTACCTCGAGGGTGTACGTGCCTGGCTCGGACCTCGGTTTGGCCAGGTCGTACGCCTGCATGGTGCGGGAAGGATCAGGGCGGTCTGCCGAGGTTCTCCGTCCTGCAGGGAGAGTAGATTGGGAGGACTGCACCCTGGAAGGACTTGAGAATCCCCTTCCCCAGGATGCGGACACCCCCGAGATACAAAGGACTTTTGCTGAGGTAATTGCACTGATTCGTCAGTACAACAACCTCGGGGAAGGGACCACGGACTCGTCTGTGGATTGTCCGTCGTGCCTCGAATCCTTCTGGGGACCCAAGAAGGAACCCAAGGCTTTGGTGGGGCTGCCGTTGTCCACACTTGCCGAGGGGTCCTCGATCAGGTGAATGGTCTTGTGTCTGGGCAGGACAATTCACTTTGATCGAACTGCTCGGACAAGCTGCTTCCCCCTCCTCTGCCTTGTCAGAAGAGTTTCTATACGCTGTCGGAGAGGTCATTGCCATCTAAGCAGGTTGACCCAGACCTGGCTCATCTGGATCCGGGTCTTTTGTTGCAGCAGCTTATTGCAGAGAGTCTCTCCCTCTCTCAGCAAGAGGCTGCAACCCTGGAAGCCACTGGGGAAGACTCCATTTTCGGGAGACTATGCCAGTCTGGAGGTAGAGCCATCTCCTATGTCGCCCACCAGACGGCAAACCTGTGGGCTAACCTGGTCCTGAAGTGAAGGGACGCCATTCTTTCTTCTTCTCCAGGTCCACAGGGCCCCAGTCAGCAGTGACCCTGTGGAACGGACCGTTGCTGGGGTCCACCTCTCTTTTCTCTAGAGAGTTGGTGGACGCCCGGTGGACAAGTGTCGGACTGATGGCAGCGACCGGCTTGCTTACCAGGCAGTGGCCAAGCCTCCAGGTCTTCGCATTGTACTGCGGCCAGGCCCTTGGGTCAGGCTAGCACTTCCTTGGCCCCTAAGAAGTCCCAGTCTTTGAAGGGATCCCATGGAAACACCCAGCCTTCTTCCTCTGGAAAGGATGGGTCTTTCAGCCCACTTTCCAGTCCGGAAAAGGGGGCAAGGGGAAGAAGAAGAAGGGGAAACACTAGGGGCGGCGTTCCCCCCCAACTGCTGCCGAAGGTAGGGAGTTGCCTGTCGAGCCATTGGACAACATTGCAGCGACACAGAGCCGAGACCTGGATGGTGGATGTCCTTCAGGAGGGATATCTACTACCCTTAGAGCCTTGGCCACTCCTCGCCTACGCTCCGGTCCGTCTCCGCACCTACGTCCAAGGAACACCGAAGGACTCTGCACTAGAGCAAGAAGTGCAAGCCATGCTGAGCAAGGGTTCTGTGGAAGTCGTGTCAGACTGGTCCCCAGGCTTTACAGCCACGTCTTCCTCGAGAGAAAGCCACAGGGATGGAGACTGGTCATAGACCTCTCTCCCATGAACTGATTCGTTTGCCAGACTTGGTTCACAATGGAAACGACGCGTTCATGCTTGCTTCCATCAGGAGAACAACTTCGTGCTTGCGGTCGACTGAAAGGATGCGTATTTCCAAATACCCATTCATCCGTCCTCTCGCAAGTACCTCCACTTTATCCTCGGGAAGACGGTCTTCCAATTCAGGGCACTCTGCTTCGGGCTCTCAACCACTCCCCAGGTGTTCACGAGAGTCTTCTCTCTTGTGTCAGCTTGGGGCCCATTCACACGTGATATGTCTACTGAGGTATCTCGACAACTGGCTGGTCGTGGCGAGCTCCCGCTCGCAGTTGCTGCAGGACAGGGATTGGCTCCTTGAGTTTTGCCTTGATCTTGGAATCATGGTGACCTCGAGAAGTCAGATCTCAACCCCAAGCAGGGGGTAAAGTACCTGGGCATGCTGATAGACACGGTAGCAGCGAAAGTCTTGACCTCGGACTCTCGTATCAGCAGGTTCAGGCAGGCAGCACAGCTGTTCCTGTCATGACAGGAGCAGCCAGCCCAGCAATGGCAAGTCGTCACCGGTCACCTGTCGTCGCTGGAGAAGCTGGTACCTAATGGGCGTCTTCACCTGCGGTCTCTACAATGGAGGCTAAAGGAGTATTGGTCCCAGTCCTTTCTCATCCCTCTTTCTGAGGAGGTGAGAGAGGACCTTCACTGGTGGATGGATGACAGGAACCTCTTGATAGGAGTATCCTGCATACTCCCCTCCGGACATGCTGCTGTTCTCAGACGATCGACCGAGGATGGGCGCACACCTGGGGAGTTGCTGACTTCAGGAGAGTGGCACCGAGACGACAAGCACCTTCGCATCAACATCCTGGAACTCAAGTCAGACTTGCTGGCTCTCCAAGAGTTGTGGGATCAAGTGATGGGACACTCCATGGTACTGATGAGCGACAATCCCACCATAGTGGCATACGTCAACAAGCAGGGGGGTCTAGTGTCCCTCCTGCTCCGCCAGTTGATGATGCAGGTGCACGAGTGGGCCATAGCTCACTTGGTAGAGCTGTCAGCCAGGTACATTCCAGGCAAGAGGAATGTCGTGGCAGACAAGCTCAGCCGCCAGAACCAGGTGATCGGAACCGAATGGTCCCTTCACTTGGAAGTGACGGAAAGGCTGTTCGACCTGTGGGGGCGTCCAGTCATCGATCTGTTCGCCACCCGGCACAACAGAAAACTCCAGGTCTTTTGTTCTGCCGTGCCGGACCCATGGGCCGCTGTGGAGGACGTATTCCAGCACCCTTGGGACAACCTCGACGTCTACGCCTTTCCTCCGTTCTGTCTGATTCACAGAGCGATCAGCCGGGCGATGATCACCTGAATCTCAGAATGAATCTGGTGGCACCCAGCCATTTCGTATCCCGACCTGCTAGCTCTCCTCTCCGAGGTGCCGAGAGGGATCCCCCCCTTGCCCAACCTGCTGTGTCAACCCCATGTAGAGCAGTACCACCAGGCAGTGCAGTCCCTGTGTCTTCATGGCTTGAGGCTTTTCGCGTCACACAGCAATGGAGATGGCCTGGTACCTCAGACGATCCTCCTTAGCGGTATACCAGGGGAAGTGGTCCATCTTCTGTGGTTGGTGTCGTGGACGGGGTATCTCTCCGGTCGGAGCAACTGTTCAGCAGGTTGCAGACTTCGTCTTCCTTCGCCGAGAGAAGCTTTTCTCTGTTTCAGCTGTAAAAGGCCACTGCGCTGCACTCGGCCTAGTCTTGCAGCTGAAAAGGAGTAGAGAACTCCTCCTTTGAGATTTCCCTACTGATGAGAAGCTTCGAAAGGTCTTGCCCACCCACGGACCTCAGGCCCCCTGCATGGGATGTGACTCTCATTCTAAGGAGCCTGACTCTTGCACCGTACAAGCCTTTACGAGAGTTGTCAGAAAGGGACCTAACCCTCAAGACCGTCTTCTTGCTGGCCCTGGCATCGGTGAAGGGAGTTGGCAAACTGCATGGACTTTCCTTCAGTGTTAAACACTCGAGGGGATGGGATCGGTTATACTCGATTTCGTCCCGGATTTCGTGGCGAAGACTCAGAGTTCTTTGGTCCCTGACGCACGGTTCGAGTCCTTCACGATCCCCTCCCTAGAGGACTTTGTAGGTAACAAACCAGACGAGATGTTACTGTGTCCTGTTAGAGTGCTGCAGCGCTATCTGAAGAGGACTCGATGTCTCCGGAGTGTCGACGACTCTTCGTTAGTACTGGCTCGACCAAGAAAGAAGTCTCCAAGAACACGATCTCCTTCTGGCTTCGTGAGATGATAAGGAGAGCGTATTCTGCTGCTGGAGATGGCACCGGTACGCTTCGTCCGAGAGCTCACGAAGTCCTCAGCATTGGTCCGTCCCTCGCATTCTGGAAGAACATGTCAGTTCTTCAGGTGCTGAAGGCGGGAGTGTGGTCCCAGCAGACTACCTTCACCTCCTTCTACCTCCGGGATGTTGCACACAAGTCCTTGGACATTTTTTCCTTGGGTCCTGTGGTGGCTGCTCAACAAGTTGTGTAGCTCACCCGGCTCTTCTAACAGGACAGGTTGCATCTCGGCTAAGATGTACGGTTGTGATTGGGAGAATGAATGTGGAGTGACTGGCCTCTCTTCTTTCTCCCCATCCTGGCTCTCTTCCCACGGGCAGGGAACGGACGTGCCGTTGCATGCTGGATCTGGCGTTCGATGCAGGTAAGCACCCAGTGGGAGCTCCCGTTCTATTTTCCGTTCAGGTTTATAGAAGCAACCCCACTCCTTCCCCTTGCAAGGCGGGGGAAGGAGACCATGACTATAGGACAAACCCAATGCTTGTGATTGCCTTAATGTCACCGACTCCAAGCTCTTCCTAGCCCACTTTGCACGAACTGACGATTCCTCCTTCATGCAAAGGAACCCAGAAGTCTGGCAATTGATCCCGCGTTTCTTACAACCCGATCATTTTGTCAGAGGCAGTTTCCCCTTCCTCGCTCTATCGACCAGGAAGGGAAGACAAGGTGTGGTGAACTCCAGTCAGTTCATTGAGACTCACTCAGATTCCTCCCTCCAACCAGTGAGTCTTCCTAATGTAAAGGACCGACGGTTTGTATATCGTGTCGGAACTAATCACAATTTTTAAAAGTAAATTGTATTTTTCCTAACTATACAAACCTGAGGTCCTTTATATTACATATGCCTGCCTCATGCCACCCATCAATCTGATACTTGGACTGAAAGGCAAATTGGAATGTTTACACCCGGGTAGGTGGTACTCCCGCCTCCCGGATGGTAGTTAACTGCCCAACCACCTTGTTCGAAAGTTCAACGGCCGTTTCCAGCCTACGCTGAAAGTAATTCCTAATGTAAAGGACCTCTGGTTTGTATAGTTAGGAAAAATGCAATTTACTTTTAAAAATTGTGATGTTTTGTCAGAAACTGTCTGCGCTCTAGATTAAACAAACTTCTGGTAACTGTTACTTGTCCAGTTACGACTTGGACCACTGACGGATGGTCTCGTTTGTGACTTTTTCGTAAGTTTCATTCTAACAGGGATGTTTCACATTCACAACTGATCCCTGATCCCCTTTTGCTGCCAAAACTTCTCAGTTCCAGAGGTCCTCTACAGTTGGAACTTCTTCTTGAGAAGTTCAAGTGAAAATGCAATGCATTGCTATCCTAATAACGTACTATTCCTCTTGCATTCCAGTACATTTTTATCCATTTATCTATTTATTAATCTATTTTTCTTTTTTAATAAGTGAGGTCTCTTCTTTCTACATTTCTCTGTACCTCTGACTTCTTCCTAATGAACACCTTAATATTCTTTGGAAGCTTCTTGAATTTCAAGGCAGTGGCCCCTTTGGTGGGGTTGTTCCATATGAATGGGGTTCGGCTTCTGAATGAGAGTAAGCGTGTCCTTACTACAGTAAAACGACTGGTTAGGACTGCTGTACCAGTAAATCGTTGACTTGTATTCATCCTGTTTGCAATAAGTGTGTGACAAGTCGCCTACATGTGTTGATGCACCTTGATTGTACTGTATAAAGAAATAGGTTTATGTTGATGGGCTGATTGTAAGTCGATGCACCTTGATTGTACTGTATAAAGAAATAGGTTTATGTTGATGGGCTGATTGTAAGTCATGAAAAAAGAACCCTCGTACTGAGTTAATTGAATGTCACTTAATACACGAATACATACTTTGATTGTTTGCAGCACGATAAGTAATTCCGTGTTCGAAAAAAAATTTGTATAATCTTCAAAATATATTTTTTCGTGATACACATCACCGTTGTTTGATTGGCCAAACTGTACTACACATTCTAAACCGGTTAATGTTTGTGCAGTACTTAAAATAAACTCGGCCAAATTCACAGGTCTGAGCCACTGGTGGTCAGGATTCACTTGGTACCTGTGTGGCTATTCCCAGTGTTTTTGTAAGCACGTGTGCAACTCTATATATATGGTTAACATGTGCTTACACAAACACTGAATTCTGACCACCTGTGGCTCAGACCTGTGAATTTGGCCAAGTTTATTTTAAGTGCTGCACAAACATTAACCGGTTTAGACTGTGTAGTACAGTTTGGTCACTCAAACAACGGTAATGTGTAAGCACGAAGAAATATATCTTGAAGGTTTTACAAACTTTTTTTTTGAACGTGGAATTACTTATCGTGCTGCAAACAAACAAAGTACTGTATTCGTGTATTGTTGAGTGACGTTAAATTAACTCGGTACGAGGGTTCTTTCGTCATGACTCACAATCAGTGTATATAACTGTATATATATGGTTTGACACTATGGGACGAAGCTCTGTGTAAGGCCGCAGATGTGTGCATATGGCAAACTCAAAACGGAAGGGTACTGCGTAGCAATTAGAGGTAGACGACAGCGAATTGTAAAAAGTCTGACATAACTTAAGGGTAGTTTTGAGTATCTATTATCCTTGCCTGTGAATTTATTGAATCCCTGTCCATTTAATTTCTACCTAACCTTGGGATCGAACCCAGGACTCTCAAGCGAAGGGCAGTTTCACTGCCAAACAAACCATTTACGGTCGGCTCTCTCTTTACGGAGTCTTAAACTGATGAATGGCTGAAAGTGCACCATTTCTTAACTTTCAAATTCTCCTACAATCTCTGTGGTTGGTGGCACCTTTACTTTACATTTGAGAACCCTGGTTTCACTCCTGATGCAACTTGGAATGTTAATAGTTTTAATAGCGGTTTCGCAGCTCACCTAGTTGAACAATTACCATCTTTTGGTTGATATAAATAAGCCAAAACTTTACTGGTAGGTAAAAGGTAATTGGTATTCTGGATAAAGTTTGGACAAAGCAAATCACAATGACATTGTATTGTTACTTGTGTTGCCTATGTCAAATATTTGGGGTAGGACCAGTCAGCAATTTTGTGAAGAATTCCAGTTAGAAACGATACTGTGAGCAGATACCAGGACAGGTTCTTTGAGATTTGGAGTTTGGGAGGTTTTTTGGGGCAAAATTTCATCAACATTCTTTCATTTGTGTTCTGAAGATTGCAACATGCTTCGGTTTTTGCCAGAGTACCTACTCGTGTCCTCAACCCCGTCTTGAGCTCGTTCCTACCAGCTGAACGCTTCGCGTAATCCCTCAAACCCCAGATCTTGAGGAAGCTGTCGCGATATCCTAAGGAGCCGTTAAATTCTCCAGCTCGGGAATTCAGTGGCGGTACCATCCCAAGCACTGATTGGGTCCAGCATCCGTCGACTAAAGCGTTTTGCGACGTTGCCCAACCGGAAACTAATCAGACCCAACACTGCTCATTTGTAGCCTGACCTGTGTATTGTAGAGATCATTAAAGGTGCTTTGCAGCGTCCCTTCCAGAGGCCCCCAGCTGCAACCCCTTTCGTTCCTTTTACTGCACCTCCATTCATATTCTCTTTCTTCCATCTTTCTGTCTACCCTCTCCTAACAATTGTTTCGTAGTGGAACTGCAAAAGCTTTTCCTCCTGTTACACCTTCCAAACCTACCTACTCTCAGTTTCCTTTCCAGCACTGAATGACCTCATAGGTTCCAGTGCTTGGCTTTTGGCTTAAACTCTGTAGTATTCCATTCCATCATTTTAGCCTAGTTATGACAGACTATGGCTTTGTTGAAAGTTTACCAGGGATTTTTTATCGACGATCCAGTTTTACGACGATAACCGGATTTCTGGCGCCAATATGCGCCGATCTCCGCTTATCGACGCCAATCCCCACTTAACAGCAGTGCCGATTTTCGGTTATCGTCACGCCGTTGGGAATGGAACCCCTCCGATTACCAGGGATGCCACCAGCACTGTGATGTGTGCAAGTTGCGAGTTTCAATTTTTGGGGGGCAAATAGCGACCAAGTGACGCTTTGGTCTTCGGTGCTGTGGAAATTCTTATACGAGGTTCGATTTGTGACCGAGTAATTCTGGTAGATTATATTGCTGCTTTCGATTCAGTGCATCACAAGGCACTTATTTACAAACTTCAGGATCTGGGAGTCGGTGGATATGTTTCAGGTTTACTTCAAGATTTCCTTACAGGCTGCAGGTCTATTAATGTGTTTGGAGTTCCACAGGGCAGTGTTCTTGGTCCACTGTCATTTTTAGTGTGTGCAAGTGATGTGGTTGCTGGCCTGGAAAACAAGATTGTTCAGTATGCCAATGATGCAACACTTGTGGGTATGGTAAAGTCTCCACTTGTGAGAAATGAGCCTGCCCTCAGCCGCAATCAGGACATGGAGCAAGGAATGGTGTAGTCGGTGGGGTACGAGGCCGAACTCCAGTAAAACGAAAACACTGTTGACTAGCAGATCTCGTACTGATTTCCCACCTCGTCCTCCCCTTCAGGTGGATGGAACTTTGCTGAGTGAGTCTGAAGCTTTAAATATTCTAGGTGTAATCTTTGACTCACAACTAACTTTTGAGAAACACCTAAGGAAAGTTTCAGCAAATGGTGCACGAAAGTTAGGTATTGTTCGTAAGGCCTCGTGTATTTAATATTTCTAACAGTGATAAAATCAGTGCAACCTGTTTTAGGTCATTTGTACTTCCTGTACTTGAATACTGTTCTCCGATGCGGATGTCTGCTTCTGCCAGAGATTGATCTCTTTTAGATAGAGTGGTTTGCGGTGGTAGGTTTCCGTTTCCTAATAGTAGCGGTTACGACTCGGGCCATCGACGGATGGTCTCTAGTTTGTCACGTTTTCATAAGTTGCATTTCAACAGAGGTCTTTCTCATTCACAATTGATCCCTGATCCCCGTTGCATGCTGAAAGCAACGAGATTCACTGAACAGCAGAAGCACCAATATGCAGTAAACGTTTAGCCTCGCTGTCGAACTTCTCCAAAGTTCCAGAGGTCCTTTATTCCTCACACCGTTGGACTGTGGAACACCCTCCCTTCAGGGGATGTCGTGCAGTTGGAACTTCTTCTTGAGAAGTTCAAGTGAAAATGCTATGCGTTACTATCCTAATACTGCACTGTACCATTCTTCTTTGCATTTTAATGTATTTTTATCTTATTTATTGATTATTTCTTTCTTTCTGTATCTCCCCTTACCTTCGCTTACTTCCTGACGAGCACCATATTCTTTGGAAGCTAGAATTTCATCAATGGCCTCTGTAGGCTTGTTCCATATGAATAGGGGTTCATCTTCGGAATAATAATAATAATAATAATAATAATAATAATAATGTAGCCTCAAGAAACACTTGGAGGGACAAATTGTAATTTGAAATTGGTCACATACTCAGCGGAATTTGAAGTTTGGAAAGACGATACTTAGAGGCTTGGGAACATTTGAAGCGCGAACCAACGTCATTGATGTATTCTTTAAGATGTTTTCTGATGTTTTTCCCTTCTAATGAAGACTGCGGTTGACCCCAGGTTTTCACGGGGGGGATGCGTACCTTAGCCAGAATCTGCAAATACTTGACACCCCTCTAAAAATCCTTATAACAGCTTATTTTGATACTTCAAACATAAAGAAAAAGCAATAAGAAAAATGCTTATACCTGGATATTTTAAGTTTTATCACGAAAAGTGCATTTGGTCACGAGAACGACATGAAAATACAGTAATTTGTGAATATTTCTCCATGAAAATACCATGAAAAGGTGAATTTTCCATGAATAATGTGTATGTATGTTCCACAGAAAAATCCACGAGCAGGTGAGGCCACGAATCCGGAGCCGAGTTCCGAACTAGTGCTCACAGGGTCTGGGGTTCGGATCCTCACGTGCGGCTCACTCGGGCATCCAGCTTTAAATGGGCACCAGACCTTCGCTGGCAGTCGAAGGCCACAGGATAAGAGCCAGTTACCGTACTCAACAAGTGTCGAGGCTTAGAATGCCCCTCTCGGTAATAGGCGACTAGGCCAAGACGTCGTTTCGCATTGACGTAAACCTCTGACGAAAGTGCCGTTACACTCAGTACTTACATATGGGTCTATGATGACAGAAAGGCCATGGGGGAGAGTTACAGGAGTACAGTAAACCCCCCATATTCGCGTTCTCACGATTCGCTGGCTCACGCATTCGCGGGTTTCTCTGTGGAACATATCTACCCATTATTCGCGGAAAATTCGCCCATTCGCTGTGTTTTTCACTGGGAAATATTCACTAATTACTGTATTTTCATGTAATCTCCTTGAACAAATGCACTTTTTGTGATAAAACTATTAAAACTGTCAAAATGGGCGGTTCTAAGTGTTTTTAGAGGGGCTTTAAGTGTTCGCGGATTTTAGCTGTGCCTCCCTCCATATTCTCCTTCTTCCATCTTACTTTCCTCAGCCGTTTCCTGACAGTGGTGTCACACTGCACTTGTCATAGGTCTTCCTCCTGTTACGCCTTTCAAACCTCTTTGTTCCTGTCAGCCTTTCAGCACTGAATGACCTCACTGTAGGTCCTAGCACTTGCTAGGATACAGAAGGGTCTACTTACAAGATGTCAAGAAAGATACGGCGCTCGATAACCCACAAAGTGAAAAAAAAACTGGCGCGCAGCTGCAAGACCCTGACCAGTGGAAAGTACGATAGTATGGACCACTGCCTGTTCGTGGTTACGGATTTGCAGATTTTTCTGTGGAATGTACGTTCACATTATTCACGGAAAATTCACCCATTCCCGTTATTTCTCTTGGAGAAATATTCACTAATTACTCTATTTTCATGTCATTTTCGTGACTGAATGCATTTTTTGTGATAAAACTATTAATATAGTCAGGTATCAGCGTTTTTAAAGGGATTTTTGGTGTTTGGACTATTCATGGGGCTAGCGGTACGCATCCCCCACAAATACTGGGGGTCGACTGCATACAAGGCGTGATAAGTACACTCTCAGCAGTAAGTCTGAGCACGTATTTGTAAAAGCCGCAGTGACAGATTAATTTCTCTACTTCCTCGCCTTCGTAGCTGAGAGCTTGAGCCTCACATAGCCCTAGCCTGAAGTAGGCGAGTTGTATTCCCATTGGGAGTTGGGATGATTGATTGATCGAATAATGAAACGCAGGCGATAAAGCCGATCATTGGCATCTAAAACGCTGAAAAGAGTGAGTTGAAGGGGCTGGACATCAGGATGAAAGATTAATGAAGGTAAACGAGAAGTTTGAGGGCAAAGTTTTATATAAAAGCTTTTCAAAATGGGGTTGAGAATTAGCCATTGAGGTTCAGATTCTAACCTGTGGCTCAGTCAGTTCTTTTGTACGTGTGTGTGTGTGTGTGTGTAAGTTCGAATCTCTGTCCTCGCAGCCGATTTCATCAAGTGGTTAAATCATTGATTTTGTCATTTAGAAAATCATGATTTTGTTTATTTATTTATTTTTTTAATTGGAAAGCAAACAAATTGAAAAATATGGTTTGGAGGTTAACAAAAACTCTTGAGCATAACTGTGCTGCATCTGTTGATATTGATGTAAAAAGAATTCCAAGTACATTCTTTAGACCAGAACTGGAAACAAAAAAAAAATAATAATTTTTTTTTTTGCCAGTTCATATCAAATTCAGTCCAAATGATATCTTTCTGCCTTTCTACTTTTTCTCATCTTGGAAGTTGCAATATGCAGTAGGCTTATATGTATCTTGAATCTGGGGTGTGGGTTTCAAATTCAGCCTGACTTACAAGTAAATAGTCAATACATATTCAGCAGCCTGTATGGTTTTTGTCATAAAGTACAATTTGAAGAAAAAAAGGATTGGAAAAACATCTAACACATCAAAAAAAATCAGTTAAGTAAAAAAAAATCAAATAAATCACTGATTTTTTTATTTTTTTTTTTTAATAAAAAAATTCACCAACCCTGTTACTAGGTCATTGTAGCTGTTACAAATATGCTCACAGATGTATATAGGCCCTCTCGAGGTTTTCGTCCTATTACACCTTTCAAATCTTTTACAGTGAACCCCCTGTACTTGCAGTTTTCTTTTTGGTGCCGAATGACCTCGTAGGTCCCAGCGCGTGGCCTTCGGCCTAGATTGTATATTCTGTGTCACAAGGTTGCGCACTAGCTTCCCTACCTATTTAGTTGGTCCTCTGGCGTGGTGGTCAGTGTCGTGGCATGCCATTCAGGTGTCACAGGTTTGCGTCTCCCACGGGGCGACGAAAAATCACTGGTTCTGTGGCACGGTCAGTTACTGCTGCAGCGTGGGGACTGCGGAGGGAGGTTGAATTTCAAGTCAGTGGGGAATTTGTGGTCAATTTGAGGACAAATGAACACACACACACAAATAAAAGCTTCTGTGGCTACTGGGAATGCAAGCGGCAACGCCAACAAACAGTCTGTACAAGACAGCACTTCTCAGCGAGCAGTATTAAGAATTTTGACTTGAAGTTATCAGCCGAAAATGTTGTCGAGTCAGAAAGTTCCTTATATTTAATGTCCAGACCTTTTCTTTCCTTTCAGCTGCTGTTTAGGTTATCTACAGACAGCAAGTGGACAGTAAGTGACTGGTGTAGAACAGATGTGCACAATTCTCAAGAAGAGACAACCAGAGATTTTGGACAGGTTTCGTCTACTTGAATAATGATACGACTTTCCGAGTTCCGTATCTTTCTTGACGTCTTGTAAGCCTCTCTCTCTCTCTCTCTGTTCCTCACTTCGTAGCGCTACTAATGTGAGGTTTTCCTCCTGTTACACCTTTCAGACCTTTCTACCCTTAATTCACCTCTCAGCGCTGAATGACCTCGTAGGCCCCAGTGCTTGGCCTTTGGCCGAAACTCTACATTCCATTCTGTACATTTTGTAAATGTCCTTCGCATGTGCTTGCCGAAGGTCTTTGACAGTCGGAGATGATTTCGTGAAAGTCGAATCGAGCCATTTGACGCAATACTGCGTCTCTATGAGTGTCATTTTATATTGCACAAGTTTGGCCAATCCCTGTGAAGTAGTTCTTGAGCAGGGACAAAGCTACATCCTCACAGGATATCTTGGTACTTGAAATTCTAACCTTGCAGGATAGCTTAGTATTTTGAACTATCATAGGCTTCATCTGCTAATGGTAGAGAGTAAGTACCTAAAAATTGATTTTATCATTAAAGTCGTTATTCTTTTGCTCTGTAAAAAGTACATTAAGACATGGTGCTGTCTACTGTATAGGGGTGAAGATTGAAAAGATGCCTTGGGCCCAGGGTTGTGATGGTATGTGATGCCACCTCGGCCCAGTCATGTTAACGAGGGGGACAGACTAAGCCCCTCAGCAATTGTCGTGTCAGGTAACCGGCTCTTTTTCATGCAGTCTTAGACTCCTAAACAGGTCACCCATTTATAGCTGGGGACTGCACGATCCCCAGGTTAGAATTTGCACCGCAGAACAGGCGAAAGCTAGTTCAGGAACTTGTTTCCAGAGAGTAATAAAACATTATTCGACAAAGAAGTAGATTGATTACAAGCCGAGCGTGGATATTCGCCCGATGCTTGTGCCGTCCAACGGCACTAGCAAACACGTTGGAAGATCCTTCTCGGTGTTTCAGATCGTGATGTATATTTTGGCCAATGGATGCCAAATCCACTTTCGTGAAATGACCTTCCCGCTGTACCCTGGGTGCAAATCTTAGCAGTCTACATTCACATCTTTTCACAATCTCCTCCATTTTCCATTGTGTCTATTGCGTACAGTACTCCAGACCTGAGTGTCCTTTTAGAGACAACAGAAAAATCTTAAGTAAATACATCGATGATGTTGGTTCGTGATTCAAACATCCCCTTAGCTTTTATTAACCATCTTTTTAGATTTCAAATTCCACTTTGCATGATTACTTTCAAATTACATCTTGGCCTTCGAAGAGTTTCTTTGTGTTTCTTCGTTAAGTCCGGGGGCCTTCATATCACTTTGAGGTTCTTTGACGACTACAAGGCTAGACACCTGTTTCATTCGTAAGTCGAACCTTGTAAGCAGTAAAAGTATTTCAACAATACTAAAGGCTAGCGTATCAGTTGGTCGCTTAAGTGCCACAAAAATCTGGAAATTTGCAATGGAGCTGGTCGTAGCTGGTCTGAAATTATGCAGCGTTGAGTTAGTTAGCAAATGCTAGTTTGCCACACATCGCACAATATCGAAGTTGAGGAACATTGGGTCCTATCAATACCTGGATGGGCAACTCCAGTGAATTCTAGACAAAGGAAGGTGCTATCGGCTAAAGCATGCGATTGGATGGGGTCAGTTTACAGTGAGCAAGGTGTAGGAACGGTACTTTTAAAGTAGACAGTTGCTGGCCTTCTCCAGCACGTTGAGTCGAATCTTTGAGACTTATTTGTAGACTCCAGAAGTTGTCTCATGAAAGATTTTGTCATCAGTGAAGGACAAGAATCTTGACAAGATGGCTTTGTGTGAAGGACTTCTTCGTAAATTAAGGATGAGAATCATGACAAGACGGCTCTGTGCGAAGGATTTCTTCTTAAATGAAGGATGAGAATCTTGACAAGACGGCTTTGCGTGAAGGATTTCTTCGTAAGTAAAGGATGAGAATCTTGTCAAGACAGTTTTACATGAAGGATTTCTTTGTACATGGAGATTCTTAACAGGACAGCTTTTCATGAAGGATTTCTTCATAAACGAAGGACAAAAATCTTGACGAGAAGGCTTTGCGTGAAGGATTTCTTCATAAACGAAGGACAGGAATCTTGACGAGAAGGCTTTGCATGAAGGATTTCTTCATAAACGAAGGACAAGAATCTTGACGAGGCTTTGCGTGAAGGATTTCTTAAGTAAACGAAACAGGAATCAGGCTTTGATGAAGGATTTCGTAGTGAATTAAGGTTGAGACCCATAGCAAGGCAAGAGTTAAAAATTTTTACAGCTCGGTTGAAGCCACAGCTGTGCCTAGTCTTTGGCTCGAGGGAATTTCAAGATGTGTTCCTCAAGATTTTGGGTTAGGTACCCTGTAACTGAGGCTTGTCATGCGTGCGGAGTCTCGATCTGTCCTCTCTTGCGATCTGTCAGTTGGAAATGATTGAAAATTGGTTGGATTTTACCCCCAAAGTCCTCCTGAATGCCAAATCTAGAGGGACTTGCCCCGTCATCCACTTGGGACATTGTTCTTGAGGAGTCTCAAAACTTGCCGATTGGCCCTCCTCAAAGATGCGGTGAAGGACAGTGGACCCCCGCCTATCCGCGGTTCTGGATTCGCGGCTTCACCTGTTTGCGGATTTCTTTGTGGAATGTATATATACACATTCGCAGAAAATTTGCCTTTTTGTGGTATTATTCATAGAGAAATATTCACTAATTACCGTATTTTCATATAATTATTGTGACTAAATATACCTTTTGTGATAAAACTATCAAAATAGGTAGTTATAAACATTTTTAGAGGTTTTTTTGGTGTTTGGACTATCAAAATAGGCAGTTATAAGTGTTTTTAGAGGGTGTTTTGGTGTTTGGACTATCAAAATAGGCAGTTGATAAGTGTTTTTAGAGGGTTTTTGGTGTTTGGACTATCAAAATAGGCAGTTATAAGTGTTTTTAGAGGGTTTTTTGGTGTTTGAACTATCAAAATAGGCAGTTATAATTGTTGTTAGAGGGATTTTTGGTGTTTGAACTATCAAAATAGGCAGTTATAAGTGTTTTTAGAGGGTTTTTGGTGTTTGGACTATCAAAATAGGCAGTTATAAGTGTTTTTAGAGGGATTTTTGGTGTTTGAACTATCAAAATAGGCAGTTATAAGTGTTTTTAGAGGGTTTTTGGTGTTTGGACTATCAAAATAGGCAGTTATAAGTGTTTTTAGAGCGATTTTTGGTGTTTGAACTATCAAAATAGGCAGTTATAATTGTTTTTAGAGGGATTTTTGGTGTTTGGAACTATCAAAATAGACAGTTATAATTGTTTTTAGAGGATTTTTGGTGTTTGAACTATCAAAATAGGCAGTTATAAGTGTTTTTAGAGCGTTTTTTGGTGTTTGGACTATCAAAATAGGCAGTTATAAGTGTTTTTAGAGGTTTTTTTTTGGTGTTTGAACTATCAAAATAAGGCAGTTATAAGTGTTGTTAGAGGGATTTTTGGTGTTTGAACTATCAAAATAGGCAGTTATAAGTGTTTTTAGAGGGATTTTTGGTGTTTGGACTATCATCAAAATAGGCAGTTATAAGTGTTTTTAGAGGGATTTTTGGTGTTTGAACTATCAAAATAGGCAGTTATAATTGTTGTTAGAGGGATTTTTGGTGTTTGAACTATCAAAATAGGCAGTTATAATTGTTGTTAGAGGGATTTTTGGTGTTTGAACTATCAAAATAGGCAGTTATAATTGTTGTTAGAGGGATTTTTGGTGTTTGAACTATCAAAATAGGCAGTTATAATTGTTGTTAGAGGGATTTTTGGTGTTTGAACTATCAAAATAGGCAGTTATAAGTGTTGTTAGAGGGATTTTTGGTGTTTGAACTATCAAAATAGGCAGTTATAAGTGTTTTTAGAGATTTTTTTTTTGGTGTTTGAACTATCAAAATAGGCAGTTATAAGTGTTGTTAGAGGATTTTTGGTGTTTGAACTATCAAAATAGGCAGTTATAATTGTTGTTAGAGGATTTTTGGTGTTTGAACTATCAAAATAGGCAGTTATAATTGTTGTTAGAGGATTTTTGGTGTTTGAACTATCAAAATAGGCAGTTATAATTGTTGTTAGAGGGATTTTTGGTGTTTGAACTATCAAAATAGGCAGTTATAATTGTTGTTAGAGGATTTTTGGTGTTTGAACTATCAAAATAGGCAGTTATAATTGTTGTTAGAGGGATTTTTGGTGTTTGAACTATCAAAATAGGCAGTTATAAGTGTTGTTAGAGGATTTTTGGTGTTTGAACTATCAAAATAGGCAGTTATAATTGTTGTTAGAGGGATTTTTGGTGTTTGAACTATCAAAATAGGCAGTTATAATTGTTGTTAGAGGGATTTTTGGTGTTTGAACTATCAAAATAGGCAGTTATAAGTGTTGTTAGAGGGATTTTTGGTGTTTGAACTATCAAAATAGGCAGTTATAAGTGTTTTTAGAGGGTGTTTTTGGTGTTTGAACTATCAAAATAAGGCAGTTATAATTGTTGTTAGAGGGATTTTTGGTGTTTGAACTATCAAAATAGGCAGTTATAATTGTTGTTAGAGGGATTTTTGGTGTTTGAACTATCAAAATAGGCAGTTATAAGTGTCTTTAGAGGGTTTTTTTTGGTGTTTGAACTATCAAAATAGGCAGTTATAATTGTTGTTAGAGGGATTTTTGGTGTTTGAACTATCAAAATAGGCAGTTATAAGTGTTGTTAGAGGGATTTTTGGTGTTTGAACTATCAAAATAGGCAGTTATAAGTGTTTTTAGAGGGTGTTTTTGGTGTTTAAATCATCAAAATAGGCAGTTATAATTGTTGTTTGAACTATCAAAATAGGCATTTATAATGGTTGTTAGAGGGTTTTTTCGTGTTTGAACTATCAAAATAGGCATTTATAATGGTTGTTAGAGGGTTTTTTCGTGTTTGAACTATCAAAATAAGGCAGTTATAATTGTTGTTAGAGGGATTTTTGGTGTTTGAACTATCAAAATAGGCAGTTATAAGTGTTGTTAGAGGGATTTTTGGTGTTTGAACTATCAAAATAGGCAGTTATAAGTGTTTTTAGAGGGATTTTTGGTGTTTGAACTATCAAAATAGGCAGTTATAATTGTTGTTGTTCAAAAGAGGGTTTTTTGGTGTTTGAACTATCAAAATAAGGCAGTTATAATGGTTGTTAGAGGGTTTTTTGGTGTTGGAACTATCAAAATAGGCAGTTATAATTGTTGTTAGAGGGATTTTTGGTGTTTGAACTACCAAAACACTTGGGTATAAGCATTTTTAGAGGTGTGTCAAGTATTCGCAGATTTTAGCTATTCGCTTGGGTTTGTGGAATGCATCGCCCACGTGTACCGGGCGTCGACTGCATACCGTTCCTTCAGTTTAGGGTCCTCATTGTCAACCTCCATTGCAACCGTCATGCAATAGGTGGCGTTGGTTCAGCCTAGGGTCATGTCGTCACTCCCTGAAGTAACCTTTACCCCATAGATGCCGTGCGTCCTTTGCAGTCTCTCATGGGGTGCACTGTAGGCATTAATTGAAGGTTCTTTGCAGTGTGCCTTCGGGCCCTAGCTGCCACAACCCCTTTCGTTCCTTTTACTGCACCTCCTTTCATATTCTCTTTCTTCCATGTCACTGTCTTCAACGCTCTCCTGACAATTGATTCATAGCGCAACTGCTTTGAGGTTTTCCTCCTGTTACCCCTTTCGAACCATTTACCACCAATTTCTGTTTCCGCGCTGAGTGACCTCTTAGGCCCCAGTGCTTGGCCTTTGGCCCAAATTCTCTATTTAATTCAATTCCCTTTTATGGGGTTAGACATAGCATGACCCCTAAGGTCAGTCAAGGATTAAATGCTCAGTTAATTCATGGTAATCAGTTATTGATAGTCCTGATTATATAGTCAGTTAATTACAGATGATACAATCAGGTTATTGAGGATGGTATATAGTCAGTTAATTACAGATTATACAATCAGGTTATTAAGGACAATCACTTGAAGATGGTCCAGATTATATCAGTTAATTAAGGATTGTATAATCAGTTAATAATAATCCTGATTATATAGTAAGTTATGGATTATATAATCAGGTAATTAGTGATAACCAGTTAATGATGGTCCTGATTATATCAGTTAATGACAATCCTCATTATATAAACAGTTAATAATTATATAATCATTTAATTGAGAAATATATAAATAGTTAATTATCACTGATTATATAATCAGGCAGTTAGGGAATATATAACCAGTTGATTAATGATTATCCTTATTATATAATCAGTTAATGATAATCCTGATTACATAAGATAATAATTGAAAATTATATATACTCAGTTAATTATAATGGTGATAATTTCATCAGTTAATTAAGAATTATGTAATCAGTCAATGATAATCCTTGTTATATAATTACTGAATTATAATCCTGATTACATAATGTTAATAAGTTATTATATAACCACTCAATTTCCCACAATGCAAAGCGTTGAGAACTTTCGTAATAAATCTACCGTTCCTTTGGGGGATGTTGAGTTTCTCCTTTGCTGTCCGCCTTCTCTAACACTATATATATATATTTTTTATTATCATCATTATTATTATTATTATTATTATTATTATTATTATTAATATTTTTTTCTTTCTTTTACAGGGAGATAAATGGCTTTTGGAGAATGGTAAGTAATCGAGAGATTATTAGTGTTATTGTTATTATTATTATTATATTTTGGGGTCGATACAGTGGTAGATAGTTGACCTTTGCCATTTCAGTAATAATATATATATATATATATCATATATATATATATATATATATATATATATATATATATATATATATATATATATATATATATATATTAGTGTCAGTTATCTTGCAAAGGAATGAGAGAGAGAGACTCTCTCTCTCTCTCCAAACACACTCTTCTGTCTGTATTTTTATAAGTCTCTCTCTCTCTCTCTCTCTCTCTCTCTCTCTCTCTCTCTCTCTCTCTCTCTCTCTCTCTCTCTCTCTCTCTCTCTCTCTCTCTCATCGAACCGCCAACAATCAAAACACGTGTTCCAGAAAACGCCCTAACCGGCAACTCTCGTGACACACAAAACCCCTTATTTAAATGAATAATAAAAATACGTCTCTTTGAAAGCAGTTAGTAATAGTAATGATAACAAGAGGATTCTGTGGCCTATTTGGACGCGGCCCTCCCACCCAACCAGACCCCCCATTCGAAGGATTATTGGGTGGGTTTAATTCAAATCCTGCTATTGTTGGTTATTGGGCATCAATCAAGGTCTTCAGGACAGGGGTGTTAATGAGGCGTGTGTGTTGTCTTGGAAGGAGTTGTGGATAGCTAGAGAGAGAGAGAGAGAGAGAGAGTTGTAATAGTGAGGAAGAGAGAGAGAGAGAGAGAGAGAAATGTATTAATGTGAAGAGAGAGAGAAATGTATTAATGTGAAAGAGAGAGAGAGAGAGAGAGAGAGAGAAATGTATTAATGTGAAAGAGAGAGAGAGAGAGAGAGAGAAGAAAGTAAACTTAACATGAGAGTAATATCAATATGAGAGAGAGAGAGAATAGGGAGAAAGAAAGAGTGATATTAATATGAGAAAGTGAGAGAGAGAGACAGACAGACAGACTGAGGAGAACGTAAAATTATTTAAAGAAAGAGAGAGAGAGAGAGAGACAGAGAGGAAGTTGTAATATTGAAGAAGAGAGAGAGAGAGAGAGAGAGAGAGAGAAAGGGATTGATAACAAAGTAAACTTGGAGGGCAGAAAAATGGGTTTGTTGACATACCAAACATGGGGACCTTTTGGGAGAGAGAGAGAAAGATCCTCTCTCTCTCTCTCTCTCTCTCTCTCTCTCTCTCCCTAATGAATTGGTGAATTTAAACAATATTTGAATCTACTGTAATTTAATGGGTTAAATGACACCTATGTAATAATGGTGATGTATCTGTAGCATAAGAGAGAGAGAGAGAGAGCTCTCTCTCTCTCTCTCTCTCTCTCTCTCTCTCTCTCTCTCTCTCTCTCTCTCTCTCTCTCTCTCTCTCTCAAAGCAAGTGACCCAACGCCCCTCCCAATGATGAGACCCAGAATGTAAACATTGATCAGCTGATTTTGACAGCTGATAATAAATAGATGCTTATCCATATAAATAAACCGAGAGAGAGAGAGAGAGAGAGAGAGAGAGAGAGAGAGAGAGAGAGAGAGAGAGACAGACAGACAGACAGACAGAGAGAGAGAGGCCTATGGATAAACAGGCTTAAATCTAAGCCTACTATTGTTCTTATTGGGAGCTAATTAACTGTTAAGGACATGGGTGCTAATGAGGCGTGTGATGTCTTGTAGGGACAATGGAAAGCCAAAAGAGGCTGTGTGTGTGTGTTTGGGGAGAGAGAGAGAGAGAGAGAGAGAGAGAGAGAGAGAGAGAGAGAGAGAGAGAGAGAGAGAGAGAGATGGTAAGGGGGAGTGGAAGGACGTTGAATAAGAGAGACAGACAGATAGAGGGAAAGAGAGAGAGAGAAAACAGGAAGAGAGAAAGTGAGAGAAAGAGTTGAGAGACAGACTGACAGAGAGAATAACAGTGAGAGAGAGAGAGATAAACAGGAAGAGAGATAAGCGAGAGAAAGAGTAAGAGAGGCAGAGTGAGAGAGAGAATAGCAGTGAGAGAGAGAAAGTAACAGAGAGAAAGAGAGAGACAGAGAAACAGATATTGAGAGCAAGAGGAGAGAGAGAGAGAAAGTAACTGAGAAAGAGCATGTGAGAGAGAGAGAGAAAGAGAGACAGAGAAACATATTGAGAGCAACAGGAGAGAGAGAGAGAGAGAAATGGAGAGAAGAAAGAGTTAATTGAGAGAGAGAGAGAGAGAGAGAGAGAGTCCCCCCCAACCACGTGACAACCTTCCATTTGATAATAGCTCCTTCTATTCAATGTCGTTTTGTTTACCGTGTTTTCTGAGTCAATATTATGTCTACTATTTAAAGTAGGGGGTCCTGAGAGAGGGAAACGCCCCCTCTTCCTACCCCTTTCAATATCCATTAATAAAATTGAATTGATTTTATTTTGGGTTATTTTTTTTAAGGGGGGGATGGGAAATTGAACCGCTGACTTGTGAGTTAGCACAGCAGTGACTTAACCCACTTAGCCATGGAGTGAATAGGCCTTTTGAGGTAATCAATTACAAATAAAAACAAACGTTAAAGTACCTGGTGGGCAGTTGGCTGTGTTGGGTTGTAGCCTGAGGTTTGAGAGTCTCTCTCTCTCTCTCTCTCTCTCTCTCTCTCTCTCTCTCTCTCTCTCTCTCTGTGTGTGTGTGGAGAGAAAGAGTTGAGTAGAGTTGTTCAGAATCTCTCTCTCTCTCTCTCTCTCTCTCTCTCTCTCTCTCTCAGTGTGTGTGTGTGTGTGTGGTTGAGAGAGAGAGGGGGAGAGAGTGACAGCATCTATCTCAATTAATTAAAATTAAATGAGAGAGAGAGAGAGAGAGTTGAATTTTTCTCTCTCTCTCTCTCTCTCTCTCTCTCTCTCTCTCTCTCTCTCTCTCTCTCTCTCTCTCTCCCCAGATAAAAAGCCTCTCTTTCTTTCTACTGTCTCCTGAGAGAGAAAAAGATTGAGAGAGAGAGAGAGAGTGAGAGAGAGTGTAAGGCTACTCTCTTGTGACCAAGACCACCTGGCGCCTAGTATGTGTGTTCAGGGGGCGACTGGTCTCCTTTCCCTCCCTCCCACACCCACTCTCTCTCTCTCTCTCTCTCTCTCTCTCTCTCCCTCCTCGGGCGGGCCTCTGGCGGGAGGGGGAGGCCCTGGACCAAGCCCTGGACCTCCCTCAGTCTCCCTCCGCCTCCTGTGACGCCGACGAGAGAGGCTGAGGGACTCCAGGGTTCCAGGATTCCATACTTCCCCGTCGGCTGTCCTACGTGCTGGTAGCATCGTCAGGAGATCTCTTCCCTTCTTCCAGCTGCTCTTGCAAGGTCCCCCCCCCCCTTTCTTTCTCTCTCTCTCTCTCTCTCTCTCTCTCTCTCTCTCTCTCTCTCTGTGTCGTTCCAGGACAATCCCCCTTTGTTCCAGGCTGTTCCAGGTTGCTTTTTTCTATCTGTTTGTGTCTCGTTTTCTAACTTCCAGAGGCCTTACTTCAACTGTTATATCCCCAGCCCTGTCTTTTGTATCTCTGGTGTTCCAGCTTTGTTCCAGGTTGTCTTTCCCTGCGTACATTCTCTCTCTCTTCCAGACTGTCTATTTCTGTCTCTGTCTGTCTTCTACGTCTTCCTTTTGATTCCTGCCTATTCACTGTCTTTTCCAGGGTTGCTTTGCTTCCAGGATTCCCCTCCATCCCCCCTTCCCGTCCTGTTGTGTGTTTCTCCTGTTCCAGAATTGTTGTAGGCTGTCTTTCCCTGTCTGTATCTGTCAGTGTCCTGTCTTTTGTGCCTTCCAGATTGTCCTTCTTTTCCTTATTGTCCCATTTTGTCTGTGTCTTTTCCCTGTCAGTTTTCCAGGCGTCTGTCTCGAGTTGCTGTGTCTCCAGGACCTTCCAGTCTCTCGTCTTCCAGCTGTTTTTTTCTCTCTGTCAGTTTCAGGGCTTCCTGTCTGCTTTCTCTGTCTACTGAGGTCTCTTTCTCTCCTGCCTCTGTCTAGAAAGTCCTCCGTCTGTTCCTCTTTACTAAACCGTTCCAGGTTTCATTGACTTCGTTCTTCTGTCCAGGATTCTGTCTCGTGTTGTTCCTTCTTCCAGTTTCTTTCTGTCTAATCCCAGGCATTGTGTCTCCCCTTCCTGTCTCCCAGGACTTCCCTTTCTGTCTCTGCTGTTCCAGGATTCCTTCTGTCCCTTCTCTGTCTCTTTCCAGGAGTTTTATTCCCCTCTTTCTGTCTTCCAGGACCTTCATCTGTCTTTGCTGTTCCAGGTTTCCTTCTGTCTGTTTCCAGGTCTTGTTTTCCCCTCTTCCTGTCTTCCAGGACCTCTCTTTCTCTCTTTGTTATCACAGGATTCCTTCTGTCACCTTCCAGGCCTTACTTTCCCTTGTTCTGTGTTCCAGAACCTCCCGTTCTGTCCCTACTGTTCCAGGATTCCTTCTGTCCTTTTTCCGTCTCATTCCAAGGCTTTTATTCCCCTCTTTCTGTCTTCCAGGACCTTCCTTCTCTGTCTCTCCTGTTCCAAGATTCCTTCTGTCCCTTCTCTGTCTCTTTCCAGGACTTTTATTCCTCTCTTTCTGTCTTCTAGGACCTCTCTCTCTCTCTCTCTCTCTCTCTCTCTCTCTCTCTCTCTCTCTCTCTCTCTCTCTCTCTCTCTCTCTCTGTCATTTGTTCCAGGATTCCTTCTGTAACCTTCCTTACTGTCTCTCCTTGTCCAGGATCCCTTCTGTCCTTTTTTCTGTCTTTCCAGGCCTTTCTTAACCCTCTTCCTTGCTATTTCAGAACCCAGGAACTCACTCACTTGAGTCGCCTCTTTTTCTCACCTTCCTCCTTCCCTCATCCTGCCTGGAACGCCTTCCAGCATCCTCAGAGGACTCTCTTCCTCCTTATTCCTTCTTCCTGGAAGTCCTATTGAATTCCAGGCTTTTTTTTTCTTCCTGGAAGCCCTCCTGAATTCTTCCTAAGTCTGGAATTCTTGAGGTTTTTTCTTCGTGTGGTTTCTATTTTTCTTCCTATGCTTCTTTTCCTCCCTCTTCCTGGACGTCTGGTTCCTCTCCCCCTCTCTCCTCCCCCCTCTCTCTCTCTCTCTCTCTCTCTCTCTCTCTCTCTCTCTCTCTCTCTCCCCCATGAGCGCCGTCAAGATGCTACCCTTAGTAGGAGTCCAGCTACCGCCTGGCTTCCAGTTCCCTGTGATATCGCCCCTGCTGGAGGCTGGAAGGCGGCGCCCTGAGCCCCTAGTGTCGCTTCCAGTGGGCGCCCTCAAGTGCCTGCCATCCCCCCCTGCCGTCTCCTGTCGCCTGGAAAGCGACAAGACGGCGACAAGTCGGAAGACAAGTCGAAGACAAGGAGGTCTTAGAACTCTTGGGTAGTGACCTTATGGCTTGGACAAGTAAGTTTCACTAACTCTTTCTGCCTTTGATTCTATTATTGATTCTTTGAGTCTCCTTGCTTTGAGTTTTCTGTGATTCTACTGATTCTTTGATTCTCCGTCGTTTGTGGTCCAGTACTGATTCTGGATCACCCTAGCATGCTTTGTTAGTGTACTTTGATTCTTGGGAGATTCTAAACACATTGATTCTTGGAGATTCTAAACACATTGTTTTATTTCATTATCTGGAGTCAGTATTGATTTTAAATTTCCTTCTTTTGGTGTTATTGATTCTACTAGATTCTTTTGACAGCTTGCTAATTGTGCTTTGTGGATTCGTAGTGATTCTAAGTTATTTTCGCCAAGTTTCCATCCGTTCATTTGTAATTCAAATTGATTCTTTTTTGGTGTATTTCTCTGTGAATGTGTTGTCATTATTGATTCTGAATGCCTCTGCATGCTTTCTTAGATTCTTAGTGATTCTCTAGAGATTCTGAGTGATTCTAGATTCTGTTTTTCACGCAAATTCAGATAATAATTCCTGGTTGATTCCAAATATTCCAACCAGTGTTTGTGTAAATTCCTAAAGATTCTAGATTCTATTGATTCCAATTTATCTTTGTCTTGTTTGTGTAAATTCCTCAAGATTCTTGATTCTATTAATTCCAGTCTGTCTTGGCATTGTTTGTGTAAATTCCTAAAGATTGTGGATTCCATTGGTTCCAGTCGTTCATAACAAAGTTTATGAAGATTCTGAGTGATTCCAGATTCGTCCCCAGCCATTTTGGAATCATGGCTCCTTGCCGATTCCAGTTGTGATTCTGTGATCCCAATTTTCTGTGGCAACGCTTATCGAATGCTTAGTGATTCACAAGAGTCAGGAAGTGGAATCAAGCAAGCTAGAATCATCCTACCTGTTGAGTTCAAATCTG
>NW_027100729.1:371920-379420 GCF_040412425.1 Macrobrachium rosenbergii
GCGTGTGAGACCAACAATGCCAAGGGCATCTCCCTCCTCCAGGAGAAGGATAGACAGTCATAAGTAGCCTCAGGGGATACATTGTGGTTTAAAAACCACAGTGTGGCCTCAAGGATTAAGAAACATTCTCACGCGAAAACAATTCTCTTTTTACTCGCTTTTATCATTTGCTTTGTAGATGTTTGTGCGTACTGCTGGTATCTACGGAATACCCAGGGCACGGGGATCGCTTTTGCATGGTCTGCGGTTTGGTCGTGCCCTGAATTAGGGCGTAGGGCTGGCGACTTCATCGCGAAAGGCTGTGTATTCTCATGCGAACTCATTTCGCTTTTAATTTGTTTTTTCATTCGTTTGTGGGATATTATTGCCTACTCTGGGTATTTATGGAATACCCAGGGCCCAGGGGATGCTTTTACAAGGTCCGTGGTTTGGTCGTGCCCTGAAGTAGGGCGTAGGGCTAGCGACTTCATCGCCGAAGACTCGCTGACGAAAGTGGAAGCTGTATAATTTTTGATTGCCATTGTATATAATATATATACATATACTGTATATATACATATGTACAGTCTAGGGCACAGGGCACGTGACTGCTTGGTCAGCTGTTGAGCCCGTGCCCTCAGACTGCCAAGACTAAGGCCGTAGAAAGGCGTAGGGCTTGCAACCTCATCTCCGTAAACACTTGCTGTTGATGCTCTGAGAAGAATTCTCTCTCTCTCTCTCTCTCTCTCTCTCTCTCTCTCTCTCTCTCTCTCTCTCTCTCTCTCTATATATATATATATATATATATATATATATATATATATATATATATATATAGAGAGAGAATTCTTCTCAGAGCCCCAACAGGTGTCACTCTCTCTCTGAACACTGGGCATTTTGTGAGTCTTGACCGTTTAAGGTGCCCAGTGCCCTAATAAGGTTCGGCTCAAACCTACAGTGGGTATGTGTGAGAGAGAGAGAGAGAGAGAGAGAGAGAGAGAGAGAGTGGTGGGTATAGGGTTGCCCATGGTAATTATTAGGACAGGAGTTCACATCTCGAATTTCTGACTTGACTGCTATGCATACCTCTCTCTCTCTCTCTCTCTCTCTCTCTCTCTCTCTCTCTCTCTCTCCTCAAAGGATGTGTTTGTGTATCCCTGAGAGAGAGAGAGAGATTTCAAGGTCATTTCTTGGTCCTAACACTATTGCCTTCTTAAGAAGGCTTTGAATATAATATATATTATATATATATATGTGTTAAGCTTTGACGTCCTTGTGGACATGAATGTAATAGTTTATGAAAATCAGAAACCACAAACAAACATTAGCATTAATTCTCTCTCTCTCTCTCTCTCTCTCTCTCTCTCTCTCTCTCTCTCTCTCTCTCTCTCTCTCTCTCTCTCACTGAATCCTTAACTGAATCCGGGTATATACCCACCCCCCCCTTGACATAGATAATTTGTTCTATTGCTTATTCCTGATGCTTCAATACCCCACTGCATGTGCTTGGGTATATGTCCTCAAAGATTCTCCCACCCCACCCCACCCCAGCTCTTAAATGATATCCCAGCGAGGGCATGGGATGCCCTGGCAATGCTGCCATGCCCTTATAAGGCCAAAGGAGCGATATAGGATACCCAGACCCCGTTAGAAGGGATTTGGGCGCAAGAATTTGACCTAAATTGATCAAATCCCACCGAATCTCCGTCGGCACCTTCTACTGGAGCCTGCTTTTGCGTAGGACTCTTCTTAGGACGTGGGTTGTCGCCGTAGGTCCTCTGGATTGGGCACAGGACTTGGGGACTTGTGTAGGATGGGTAGGATTGGACGTGGGACGCCCTGGGTAGGAGGATGGGTAATGGGCATTGCCCAGCTGGTCGAATTTTTTCTGTACTTGTTGAGTGGGAGAGATTCACTTCTTGCATAGACTGGGATCGAACGCAAGTTTTACGCTTTTGTGAGGCGAGTGGCCTTTGCCTCTCGAGGTAGGACGGTGAAGGAGCGTTTGAGGGATGACCTCGTCGAGGGAGAATTGGGAATTGCCTCCTCGAGGATGAGAAAGCTACAAATCCCTGAAATGCTTAGCGGTCATTTCCTGAAATGCTTAGCAGTCTTGTTTCATTGATTGATTGTGAATTATCTAAATGATCTGGCGTCACAGCTGCCATTACCTCGTGAGGTATGAGGCCAGAAGAGGTAAGGAATGACCTCCTCGAGGGAGAATGACCTCGTCGAAACTTAGCAAGAGAGAAAAAGAGATAAGTCTGACATCTTCAAATTCCTAAACCGCTTTGCACTCTAGTTTCGTTGATTGTTTTTGCATTATCTCAGTTACCTGGAGGCGCAGCTGCGCCTGAAGTGTGTCAGGTCTTAGCTAAGGGTCTGCTACTTCTGTCACGCCCACGGGCATGGGCGTAGGCGCCCTCGGATGCCCGTGGGTGGGCGTGGTTTGAAATTGGGGCGTTGCCCTATTGAATAACTAAGCTGTGGATGAGGTTTGTGTGTATATATCTATATGTTTATATGTTAGTATTTTTATATATATAGATATATAGATCCAGATATATCTCTCTCTCTCTCTCTCTCTCTCTCTCTCTCTCTCTCTCTCTCTCTCTCAGATTATTGTCGAAAGGTTCAAGATTCTCTCTCTCTCTCTCTTCTCTCTCTCTCAAATCATTGTAGAAAGATTCAATTCATTCATCTTTTCTCTCTCTCTCTCTCTCTCTCTCTCAGATTATTGTCGAAAGGTTCTCTCTCTCTCTCAAATCATTGTCGAAAGGTTCAACATTCATATTTTATTTTATCTCTCTCTCTCTCTCTCTCTCTCTCTCTCTCTCTCTCTCTCTCATATTTAACGAAAGGTCTAAGACTTTCTCTCTCTCTCATATCATTGTAAAAGAGAAATAAGATTTTGTCTTCTCTCTTAAATGAATGCCGATAGGTTTAAAATTCTCTCTCTCTCTCTCTCTCTCTCTCTCTCTCTCTCTCTCTCTCTCTCTCTCTCTCTCTCTCTCTCTCTCTCTATATATATATATATATATATATATATATATATATATATATATATATATATATATATATACATACATACAGCACATATATTTATGCATAGAGAGAGAGAGAGAGAGAGAGAGAGAGAGCCACACTCGAACTTGGCACTCACAGTGCCAAATCTATACCCAGTCTGCGGGTTCACCGACCCTTATTCGCATCCAAAAGAATGTGGATGTTTCTCAATGTGAATTTTCGAAGGTGTATTTTTGGCCCGTTTCCGGTCAGAGTGTCCTTATGTCCTAAAATTAGGGGGGGGGCCCAGTTATCTCCCTCGTGACGTCATGTCCGGTCAAGGGATATTTGGAGGTAAATGTGGCTGAATATTATTTGTTTGGGATTTGTTTTCTCTCTCTCTCTCTCTCTCTCTCTCTCTCTTTAAATTATTATCTATAGGTTAAATATTTCAATATTTCATCTCTGTCTCTCTGTTAAATTACCTATAGGTTCAAGATTTCATTCTCTCTTCTCTCTCTCTCTCTCTCTCTCTCTCTCTCTCTCTCTCTCTCTCTCTCTCTCTCTCTCTCGTAAAAAGCTAATCGCATCCAGTCTACGCCCGAACCTCCTTTCAGAAAACGTCCCTGAGTCGGGTCGAAATAGCGCCAAGCCAAAAGAATCCCTTAACAATTCCCCCCCTTTTGTTTACATGTGCGAGTGGGTGCTGTTTGGCGCTCCGTCCATAGCAGACGACGCTTTTTGATCTAGCAGACGACGTACACACACACACATATACACTTGTGCTGATTTTGGACAAGGCCTTCATCCGTACAGCTGGTCTCTCTCTCTCTCTCTCTCCCTCTCTCTCTCTTTGAAGCACACACACATACGTACGTACATACCACGGGAGGAGAGAGAGAGAGAGAGAGAGATGAAATATGATTTCAATATGATTTGATTTGACAGAAATGTAATCTGTATTGATAGATCCTGTTTCATCTCTCTCTCTCTCTCTCTCTCTCTCTCTCTCTCTCTCTCTCTCTCTCTCTCTGTTTCATCATGGTATGTGTAGATGTGTTTGTGTGTATGAGAGAGAGAGAGAGAGAGAAATTGATTGTTTATAACGAGAAGTATGCTGGCATAAGAATCTCTCCCGCTCTCTCTCAGTTCATGGTTGTGTGTGTGTGAGAGAGAGAGAGAGAGAGAGAGAGAGAGAGAGAGAGAGAGAGAGAGAGAGAGAGAGAGCGAGAGAGAGAGAGACCTATCTTTAGCAAAGTCATCACATCACCTTAATACCTCAAGGTAAGAACCGAATCGTGACATCTGTGTATACTCTCTCTCTCTCTCTCTCTCTCTCTCTCTCTCTCTCTCTCTCTCTCTGAGAGAGAGACCGTCTGGGCACGGGCACGATTGGCATTAAATACCCAGCTAGACGAGGACGGAAGCCAGGAAGGGCGCGCCGCCACAATTAGCTCTCGTTAAATAGATAAATATAGAAATGACATAGGTGGCACCTATCCCGGCACTGTGTGCCATTAGCAAGGTGTGAGGGTGTAGTGCCTACAGGCCACTACAGACCACTACAGTAGCTGTAGGTTTGTGTATGTACCGTCCAGGGGCGTCCGTGGGTACGGGGTATAAAGGTACCTTGATGCCCACGAGGCATTAATGGCCGTAGGAATTTGTATATGTCGCCCAGCAGGTGTCAATGTGTTTTGGCAATTTCTGTCAATTAGGCTCAAGTGGGCCAGGTGTTGCTTTTGACATATAGTGATCTGATGCATCTTAAGGTGTGGGTGAGCCTTTGTCCTTCATCCTTCATCCTCCAAAAAGGGTGCACGTTGCTTGCAACGTTAGGTCTTGGGGGTACTTACGCAGGTTTTTGGTTGTGCCAAAATCGGTGGGTTGATTTTGGCCTAAATATGATAGATTGGGGTTTGGTGAACCCAAGAATTGGTGGTCGGATTTTGGCCAAAATTTGATAGGATTTGGTCCTCATTCTTGCCAACATATGATGCAGTTTTCCTTGGAATAATTGTGTAGGTTTTGTCCAAAATATGACAGCGTGGTGTTTAATTACCCATGAATTTATGGTCGGACTTTGGCCAAAATTTGATAGGATTTGGTCCTCATTCTTGCCAACATATGATGCAGTTTTCCTTGGAATAATTGTGTAGGTTTTGTCCAAAATATGACAGCTTGGTGTTTAATTACCCATGAATTGATGGTCGGATTTTGGCCAAAATTTGATAGGATTTGGTCCTCATTCTTGCCAACATATGATACAGTTTTCCTTGGAATAATTGTGTAGGTTTTGTCCAAAAATGACATGTTTAATTACCATGAATTGATTGGATTTTGTTTAATTACCCATGAATTGATGGCTTTCAAAATATGACAGATTTTGGCCAAAATTTGATATGATTTGGTCCTCATTCTTGCCAACATAATCCTCAGTTTTCTGGGGAATAATTGTGTGGAATTTGGCTGAAACTGGTCCTAATTATTGCCAAAAGTTGACTAAATTTTGTGGGAAGCATCTTGAATCATTGATATCTGAAAAACTGTCCAGTGGATTTCGACCAAATTTGACCCACAAATTGACCTGAGGTCATTGAGATCAGACGATTTAAGTCTGACCTCGTTTACAAAATTATTTTTTATGTATTTCAATTAATACAAAATATGAATTTGAATTTTTGTATATATTGGCTTTGATATACAGGTTTTATATATATATATATATATATATATATATATATATATATATATATATATATATATATATATATATATATATATATATATACTGTATATATATATTATATGCAGTACATATATAGAATATCATCAAATATAAAACACATCTCGTGTGTTAATACGTAAAAGATATACATTATAAAATCCCGCCAGATGATTCACGGGGAAAAAATCATCATAATTTTCCCGAAGAATAAAAATGAGAAAGATAATTCTGGGAATAAATTCGTCCAGTCATGATATTTACCAAGAAGATGACGATGACGTCACGCAGCCTCTCGTGACGTCACGCGGAACAGTTGCCAATTTTGGGATTAACGATGTAATTCCGTTATTTTTAGCGCCGTAATTTTTATACGCCGGTCGTAATGGCTGACTGGTGTGATTGACAGAGTCGTTTTGCTCTGTATTTTGTCATTTAGAGATAATAGAGGGCCCGGATTAGAGCTAGCTCTAATATTAGAGTGCGGGTACACAGCTGATCCGCTCTTAGACCGATGCTCCGGGTTGCCGGCGATCGCTTTCGACCTCGATCAGGAAACGCGTTATTTCGTTCATATATCACGGTATTTGTAGTGTCATCTATGTTAAAACGATGTTTATTTGAAGGACGGAAGGTTGGAATAAAGGTTTAGTGGGAACGAACGAGGGAAGAAGGGGAAAAAAGGAAATTAAAAAGATTTCAGGGCGTGGCCTAGTCGTAAGGTACCTGGGAGTGCGTGTGTGAGTGTGACTTAGTCCAGAACGATCAACTCAGTGAAGCTTAGTGTGTGGCGTAGGTAACCCACGCTCCTCCTCGCCGTCCCCCCTTTTCAATCTCGTGAAAAACCCCCCGCGAAAAATGGTGTGATCTTTACAAATCAGTGATCAGTGCCTCGGGATTAACACGGAGATAACGCGCAGTGATCGTGGTAATCGTTGGATGACGCCGTCGCCCTTTCAAACCGGATTTTTATCATCGTAGACGAAGAAGAAGAAGAGAGAAAAAAGGTACGGTATGGTTTGGCGAGTCAGTCATGGCTAAGACGAAAGGTACGGTATGATATGAGGGTGACTCATGGCTACGAGGACAACTCTCTCTCTCTCTCTCTCTCTCTCTCTCTCTCTCTCTCTCTCTCTCTCTCTCTCAGCTACACTCGAGCAATTTAAGATGAATTAGGATTAGGTATTCTCTCTCTCTCTCTCTCTCTCTCTCTCTCTCTCTCTCTCTCTCTCTCTCTCTAACTGTGCATTTCAAGGTCACGGGTCTGTTATGGGAATTATATTTGATAATTGATGGGAATCTAATTGATAATTGATGGGGAAGTATATTTGATAATTGATGGGGAATTCCAATTAATAATTGATGGGGGAATTTTTATTGATAATTGATGGGGTAATTATAATTGGTAATTGATGGGGAATTATAATTGATAATAATTGATGGGGAATTCTAATTGACAGTTGTTGGGGGAATTATAATTGATAATTGAGGGGCGAACAATAATTGATGGGGAATTATAATTGATGATGAAATATAATTGATAGGGAACTATATTTGTTAATTTATGGGGTAATATTATTGATAATTGATGGGGAATTAAAATTGATAATTGATGTGAAATTATAATTGATTTGGGACTGTAATTAATGGGAATTATTATTGATAATTGATGGTAAATTATGATTAATAATCGATGGGGACTAATTGATAATTAATGGAGAATTATGATTAATAAATGATGGGAATTATAATTGATTGGGAATTGTTTTTGATATTTGATGGGAATTATA